>NC_088913.1:43760568-44067954 GCF_963576675.1 Euphorbia lathyris | reverse complement strand
CAACGGTAGATAGAACTCCAAAAGGTATTTCCTTCTATCCCTCTTTATATGAAATAACGATTAACGGATCTTGGGTTAATGGAAATAGGTTAAAATTTATATATTTCCGCTGCCAAACGTTAGCCTATTTTCCATCAGTGGTATCAGAGCCTGCGTTAAATCCGTTATTTCATATATGAAAATTTAGAAGTTTTTCAATCAGATTGAATGAATATTTATAGTTAGGTTAATTAACGAAACTGATTTTGATTAATTAATTCTAAAGATAAATAAGTTTTAATTAATTGTTAATTAAAATAGATTCTGCATATATTCCTGATTATTTTGGTTGATAATCATTATAACAAAATCTATTAGTTTTATAGTTAAATTGATAAAAAAAATAGTTTTATTATTCTAAAGATAAAACGGGAAAAAAAATCTTTAATAAGTTTTTTCCTTATTTTCTAAAAATCGTTTTAAAATCGTTTTAAAACACACACACACACACACACATATATATATATATATATATATATATATATATATATATTTAAAAAAATGATGAACAGCAGTTCGGGTCGCACCGCGCGACCCGAACAGTCGTGAGGCAGCAACCGGGTTGCGTCTGGCCACCGCTGCCGCAAGGCAGCGACGGGCCAGACGCTGACTGCTGCTAAACGGCAGCAGCCATAGCTTCGGGCCCGTCACGGGCCCGGCCCGATGGGTATTTGTTTTAAAAAATTGTTTTTTAAAATAAAATTAAGTTTTAAATATATTTATATATATATGGTTCGGAAATTAATAGTTTTCTGTTTTGATTATCGAATGAAAAATTTATTTAAAAGTTTGTTTTACCTATTTGTAAATCAAAAGTATTAAATGAATTAAAATCAAAATAATTGGGATATGCATGAATATTGTTTTGTATAGTTGTATTAATCTAAAAGGTTAATATATAAGATACGAAACTAATAGAATTAAAATTGGATGAAAGTTAATTTGATGTGTTAATGTGATTAACCTAAATATTACATAAGTATATTATGTAATCAACCAATTAAATTTATTTAATTGAGTCTATGTATGTTTAGAGTTATGGACATATTTGGACCCTCTATTTAGTCTTTTGGTATTTTTGAAATAGGGCCTGCGAGTCCTGCCTATCTACTATCTATTGTAATTTCTCCTCTCATCTAATTCCCTTCAAAATTAATTGAAGTTTTCTTTAGTAGTATAGAAATTAATATGTAATTTCAAGGCGCCATGGAGAAGACGGAGGACCTAAAGAGAAATATGTAATAGTTAGTATTTCCCTAGGTTTGGCCTTTTATTCCGTCTCTGGCTCGACGGAATAATATAGATAATATGTCCATAACACCAATGTATGTGTTTGATGTGTGCTAAAGTAAATCAAGACTAAGTTAGATTATGAGACTTAAAATAAAATCTCTCACTAATTAAAAGTTAAGTAAATAAGCAAGTTATTAAAATCGGGTGCCCCTCCCTAATATTATAATTCAGCCGGCAGTACTGGGGGCCTTTGGGTTGTTGAGAAAACTCAAGCTCGGGCTCTTATGGTAACACCTGAATTATTGAAAATTGTCTTTTCATGAATATGGGGTAATACTTAAATTAGATTATGATAATTGGATGAGCAAACTCATGTTATCATAAACTAATGGGCAATATGGTTGGGATTAATATGAATAGCATATTAGTTACTAGGGTAAATTCCAAAAACAACCCATGTGGTTTAGTGTTGTTCAAAAAAAACCCTTGTGGTTTGTTTTTACCAAAAAAAAGGACTGTGTTATACGTCGTTACCCGAAAAACAGAAAATGACTTAACACTGTTAGTTTTGATGACGTGGCAAAGGGTAAAGTTGTCCAAATTAAAATAAAATAATAAAAATAATAAAAAACAAAAAAAATTAAAATGAAGAAAAAAAACCCCTTCTTCTTCCTGGGCTTCTTCTTCTCTCTTCGTATTCTTCTCTCTTCCTCAGCTTCTTCTTCTTCTACTCATCCGGACCTCCATCACTGCTACATGAACCACCACCTGAGGGCACTGGAACAATACAATCTCTTTCGATTTCATCATCTTCTTCGTCTTACGTCTCCAAATCCTCTTTCGATTCCAACATTAATTTCTCCACGGTCTCCAATGGTCTCTAGATACATTGAGCATTGATTTGATACATTTTGTGCAGGAACAAGCTAGGAGAGCGTTAGACAGTGCGCTCGGAGGAAAGAAAGATGAATTTGAGAAATGGAATAAGGAAATTAAGAAAAGAGAAGAAGCAGGTGAAGTGCTGCTGGAATAAGGAAATTAAGGAAATTAATGTTACTTTGCATTCCAGTATCTTGTTGTTGCAAAAGGTAAAGTGCTACTTGCAATCGTTATCAATCCTTGGCTCTAAATAAATTAATTATCCACTAAGCCAACTGATGAACTGAGGTGGCCGCCATTCTTTTTGGTTTTGGATCGATAAGTTGCAGCGAAGAAATCTGGAAATTTCCAGATTTTTGGTTCTGGAAATTTCTAGAAATCTGTCAGATTCCCAAAAAAATCAATGGAAATCCGATCAAAACCGTAGTAGTTCTAGTAATGGAGAATCGCTCCTTCAACCACATGCTCGGTTGGATGAAGAAATTGAATCCAGAAATCAATGGCGTCGATGGAACGGAATGGAATCCGTTGAACACGAGCGATCCGAATTCGGAGAAATTGTATTTCAAAGATGAATCGATTTATCAAATTTGATGTTAATTATTTATATAACTTTAGAAGAAGAAGAAGAAGAAGAAGAATAAAAAATTAAATGAAAAATAAAAAATTTCCAACTCTACCCCTTGCCACGTCAGCATTTTTAACGGTGTTAAGTCATTTTCCGTTTTTCGGGTAACGGTGAAACCACGGTCCTTTTTTTTGGTAAAAACAAACCACAAGGGTTTTTTTGGAACAACATCAAACCACAGGGTTTTTTTTTGGAATTTACCCTAGTTACTAATGTGGTTAGTAACCCAATAACCTAGGAATCACATCAAATATGTGATTGATTACATGAATCTACCCAACAAATGAGACTAGCTTGTTGAGCAAACTCAAGGTGAAATCTCAGGAGTTAGGATCCTAGCTCACTAAAGGATTTGTGAAATTCTTCGAATTAATATGGAGGGCTATTAATTTGGCAAAATAGTGGGAGCAATCTAAAATGAACTAAAAGACCTATAATTTTAGATTGATGTATTTTAAAGCAAATGAATAACGTACGTTTACTCTTTCTCACTCTCAGGTTTAAATTAAAACACTCCTAAAATCATGACTAAAACCAATCTGCAAAATATACTTACCGATAACAAGTTGAACGGTTCAAACTTCACCGACTGGTTTCGTAACCTCAAAATCGTTTTGAAGTTCGATAAGATAGGGTATGTACTTGATACATCGATACCCCCTATCCCAGCTGATGATGCTCCCATCGAAGAAATTGATGCTTACCAGAAGCACAAGGCTGATGACGATCATGCGGGATGCATCATACTTGCATCGATGACACCGGAATTACAAAGGCAACATGAGGAAATGGATGCATATTCCATCATAATGCACCTAAAGGAATTGTTTGGGAAACAGACCAGGTGCGAACGCTACGAGATATCAAAATTGCTATATCGTTGTAGGATGCAAGAGGGCACATCTGTGATGACACATTGTGTCAAGATGATTGGCTATATTACCAAGCTTTCTAGTATTGGATTCGCGATGGATAACGAACTAAGCATAGACTTAATTCTTCAATCCCTCCCAGAGAGTTATTCACAGTTCATCATGAACTACCAGATGAATGACTTGCAAACATTTCTTGAAGAGCTTGCAAATATGCTCAAGTCAGTTGAGCCCAATATGAAGAAAGACAAGGCAATACCGGCTCTTGTCATAGAGGGATCAAAGAAGAGGAAGAGGAATTTTCCCAATCCTAAACATCCCAAGAGAGGCAAGAGGGCCATGCCCACTAGAGCTAAGGGAAAGGAAGTGAAGAAGCCCAAAGGAGAATGCCACTTCTGTGGTAAAGACGGGCATTGGAGAAGGAACTGTAAGCAGTACCTAGCCTCCCTCAAGAAGGGAAAAGACGGTGCTTCAACATTTGATATGTTTTATATTGAAATAAATACAATTTCACAGTCTGGATCTTAGGTACTTGATACCGGATGAGGATTTCATATTTGTACAAATATGCAGGAACTAAATCGGACTAAGGAATTAAAGAAAGGAAGCATAAACTTGCGAGTAGGAAATGGAGCAAGAGTTGCCGCCCTCGCTGTTGGAGATTATGCTTTAAGTTTGCCCTCTGGACTTGTAATAGAATTTACACTATATACTAAAGCTGTAGACAAACTGGTGATATGTAATTTTCTTGAATTTTTAGAATTATCAATAATGATGTGTCAATTCCTTGAATTTTAAATTTTTTTGGTATAATTAATCTCAAACATAATCCCTTCCACTACTCTCTGCTCTCTAAAACTCGGTCCCTCAACTTCATTCTTCCTCAACTGCTTCGAATTTATTTTTCCTTTTTTTTTTTTTTTTTGGGAAACTGATTCAGTTTCATCTTTTCTCACCCTATATTCTATTTTGTTATTGTTTCCTCCTTCATTTTCTGTTCTTTCAAATATCTTATCCACTAGGTTTTGATTTATATAATTTTTCAATTTAAATTTCCTCCCTCACAACCTATCTTAGTACAAACCTTTTCAGCTTCGGACGGGTTTTCTTCTACATTTGTTTTTGGAGTTATTCCCATGGTTAAAGGTATATATTTGACCCTACATGTTCAATTTTCTATAATTTACTTGATTTACTCTCATTTTCTTCCAATTTCAGTTCCATTCAATTCTAAGGTTGAAGATGTTTACTTTGTTGTATTTTTATTTTATTTCCAGGTAAACAATACAAGAATAGATGGTAGGGGTTTTTGGGGCTCGGAAATGAGACAAACAGAAGGGGTTTTCTTTGGTTAAAGAGTGAGTATTTTATTTTGTCAAATTGAACTTCATATTTACATTAACATGTATATTCAAGGGTTACAGTGTTATTTTACAATCTCAGCATATTTACTCATTTTTTTTTTGCACGAATGGTTAGTTACTTTTTGATCCTCACTTCTCTCTTTTACCACTTTTAGGTTTTCCTTCGGGCCTCTCTCATGTCATTGGATTTCTTGGGCTTTATATGGTGGGGATATGCAATTAGTTGATGTATGTTGCTCTAGAAAATATGTTTGTTTCATTTTCCTCTAATGTTGTAGATATATTATGTAATTTTAGGAAATTTACTCTTGCTGGGTAGTAAAAGCAATTGTTTAATAAATTTTAAGTATTGTAAATTTTGTATTCAATTATTTATAAATTCTAGAGCTAAAAAGATTGATTATATTTACAATCCGTAAGTATTGTAAATTTTGTATTCAATTATTTATAAATTCTAAACATTAATAATATTGATTGATTATTAGTAGATTTTATTTTCTAAAATATTGTTTAGAAAACATATCAAATGTGCGTGACAGTTTCAAGAGTTATAACTTATTTAGATTTGGGTTTGGTGAATCATAATCTTGGAACCCCAAATTATGTTATGGACACTAAATCATTTACTCTTCATTATTTTTCAAAATATAGTTCGGACAATATATTATCAAATGTGACAGTTTAAAGATTAAGTCATTCAATTTTGGGTTTGGGGAATTATAATCGTGAAACCCTAAATTATCTTATAGACATTAAATCATTTAATCTTTATTATTTTTATGTTAATGTATCAAAATATGCATATGGGTTTTGAAAAAGTATCAATTTAGGTTTCACGTTTAAAATAATACCAATATAGGCTTAATGTATAAAAAAGAGTCTAATTTAGGCCTCGATAAAGGAGCATGACGCGTCATTCATATTATTCCGTTAAGTTTGGATTTCTCTCTCTATGTAAAATTCACAAAACTTAACAGAATAAAATGAATGACGTGTTATGTTTCGTTATCGATACCTAAATTGGAACCATTTTTTAAATGTTCAGTATATATTGGTGCTATTTTCGTACTATTTGGTACCATTTATTTCTAAGCATTTAATCATAAAAAGTGATACTTATTTTTCTTAAATGATTAAATGATTCTTTTTTATTAGTAACTGAATAAACATCTTTAATTGTTTTTATCATAGTATATTTCTGTTTGCGAATAATTTATATAGATTTATAGTAATTTATTGATGAAGGTAGAACATGTAATCATACTTAAAATGTTCAAAATGTAACAATTAAAGAGATTTTAATAATTTATAGTGAACTTTACAGTCAAGTGAATTATATTATAAACTCTATTAATATTTTTTTATATTAAGTTAATTATATTTAATATATTTAAAAATATTATACATACCGTGCATCGCACGGGTGCAAAGCTAGTTAGGGAACTGTTTGTATGTTTCAGAAATGTCCAAAAACATTATTTCTATTAGCCGTCTTGTTGACGACGGTTTTCATATTTCAATAAAAGACAAACGTTGTGAGTTTTATAGAGATGGGATTTTCTATTTTTCAGGAATATCACAAAATGGGATTTATGTGCTAGATGACAAAATTTCTGTATTCGCAATTGATACCAAAAGACATAAGCTAGATAATTCGACTTACTTGTGGCATTGTCGTTTAGGCCATATAAACAAAAGACGCATGCTTAAGCTACATCAAGATGGGCTTATAGATTCAATTGATCCTGAATCATTGGAGACATGCGAAGCATGTTTAAAAGGTAAAATGACAAAGACATCCTTTAGCAATAAAGGTGAGCGTGTATCAGACACTCTAGGATTAATACATTCAGATGTATGCGGTCCTATGTCAGTCCAAGCAAGAGGAGGATTCAGATACTTCATAAGCTTCATAGACGACCATACCAGATATGGTTATGTTTATTTAATGAAGCACAAGTCTGAAGCTTTTGAGAAATTCAAATGCTTCAATAATGAAGTAGAAAATCAATTAGGAAAGAAAATAAAGATACTTCGATTCGATCGAGGTGGCGAATATCTTTCAGATGATTTTCTGAATTATCTAACTGAATGTGGGATATGCTTACAATGGACACCTCCCTATACACCACAACACAATGGTGTATCCGAAAGGAGGAACCGTACCTTAATAGATATGGTACGATCTATGATGAACATAGCATTACTTCCAAAGACATTCTGGGGCTATGCGTTAGAAACTGCCCTCTTCACCCTAAATCGAGTACCAACTAAATCCGCTAGTTCCACACCATGTGAATTGTTCGTTGGTAGGAAACCCACATTCTCATTCATGAGAGTATGGGGTTGTTCAGCATTTGTCAAACGTATAGCGTCAAACAAACTAGATTCTAAATCTGACAAATGTTTCTTCATTGGATATCCCAGGGAAACCGTAGGGTATTACTTCTATCATCCAGATGATCAGAAAGTAATAGTATCCAAGCACGCAACCTTCTTGGAGAAAGAGTTTCTCGAAGAAACAGAAAAGGGAAGCATGATTGAACTTGATGAAGTTCAAGAAAAAGAAACACCGACTGAAACAACAGAGGTGGTTGAGGAACCCGAAGCAGTCCCATTAGATGAGACGCAAGTGCCACCCGTTCGTAGATCACAAAGAGTTCGTGAACTCCCAATTAGATATGGTTTTCTAGTAGGAGATGATGATGAGGTTCCCGTGTTAGACGACGAACCCGAAAATTACGAAGAGGCTCTTACCAGTCCAGATTCTAAAGCATGGCTCGAGACCATGGATTCTGAAATGGATTCCATGTACACCAACCAAGTGTGGACTTTGGTTGATCCACCCGAAGGGATAAAACCCATTGGGTGCAGGTGGATCTTCAAAAAGAAGACTGACATGGATGGAAATGTTAGCACCTACAAAGCTAGGTTAGTAGCGAAAGGATATCGTCAGAAACAAGGAATTGATTATGACGAAACTTTATCTCATGTGGCTATGTACAAATCAATCAGAATAATGCTCGCTATTGTCGCTCACTATGATTACGAGATTTGTCAAATGGATGTGAAAACAGCTTTCCTAAATGGAAACCTGCTTGAGGATGTATATATGATGCAGCATGAAGGTTTCATATCAAAGGATGCAAACAAGGTTTGCAAACTACAGAGATCCATTTATGGACTCAAGCAAGCATCTAGAAGCTGGAACAAGCGTTTTGACAAAACCATAAAACAATTTGGTTTCGAACAAAATTACGAAGAAGCTTGCATTTACAAGAAAGCAAGTGGGAGCTCAGTTGCATTTCTAATTTTATATGTGGACGATATATTATTAATGGGAAATGATATATCTCTGCTACAGTCGGTGAAAGTATGGTTATCAGGTAACTTCTCCATGAAAGACCTTGGTGAAGCAGCTTATATACTTGGTATAAAGATCTACAGAGATAGACCAAGAAGACTGCTTGGTCTTTCACAGGCTACATACATTGAAAAGGTGCTAAAGCGGTTTAGCATGCTTGAATCGAAACGAGGTAACTTACCCATGGTACATGGAGTAAAGTTAAGCAATCATCAATGTCCTAAAACCGAAGATGATAATAAACGCATGCCTGTAATCCCGTACGCCAGCGTAATCGGTTCGATTATGTATGCTATGCTATGCACTAGACCTGACGTAGCGTTCGCGTTAAGTATAACGAGTCGTTATCAAGGTAATCCGGGAGACGAGCATTGGAATGCCGTCAAGAACATTCTTAAGTACTTGAGAATGACTAAAGACATGTTCCTAGTGTACGGAGAAGGGGATCTGAAAATAGAAGGATTTTCAGACGCCAGTCATCTCACAGATGAGAACGATTTTAGATCCCAATCAGGATACCTGTTTATCTTGAATGGGGGCGTGGTCAGTTGGAAGAGCTCCAAGCAGGGAAGCGTAGCTTTCTCTACGACCGAGTCAGAGTACATCGCTGCTGCAGAAGCAGCAAAGGAAGCGGTTTGGATTAAGAAGTTCATTACTGAACTTAGTGTGGTGCCTGACATTGTATATCCCATTACACTATATTGTGATAACAATGGAGCCATTGCACAAGCAAAGGAACCACGGTCTCATAATGCATCCAAGCATTACCTAAAGCGATACCACATTGTAAGAGAGATTGTGGCAAGAGGAGATGTGAGAATAGAAAGAGTACCTACTGAGGACAACGTTGCAGATCCGTTGACAAAGCCCTTAGCCCAGAAAGTACATGATCGTCATCTAACTTCTACTAGGATAAGTTGTAGAAACAATTGCCTTTAGTCCAAATGGGAGTATGTTGGGGTTTAGTGTCCTATAGACAATTGTTCTAGGATATGAACTAAATATAAATGAAGTGTTCTTTATGTCATTTGTTTTAATAAGATATGGTTTCATAACTATATAAAGGCAACCTCTTTTAAAGAACTAAATAAGTCTAATAAAAAGAAATCCCTAAGTTTGTTTAAAGTGATTATAAAGTGTTCATACAAGCATGAAGTGAGACTAAACTTTATAATAAACTAATAAACTTAAAACCACCCCAAGTCAAGTAATATGTTTAGGATTGACATATCACTGTTGAGACTTGCATGTAACAATGTCTTCTATCAAGACAGAGAGCTGATCTCACAAGCTTCAGATATACAGATAATCTGTACAGTCGCATGGATCCAATGAAAGGGAGTTCATTAGGATTGGGGACCCGACTTGAGATAACAGGATGGGTAGATTCATCCTTGTCACTTGTTCATCTCATTGGTATTAATAGGTATAAGTAATCCTAAGACTCAAAGGAATATTAATTAGTGATTCTGGATTACGGAATGTGATGCTTTGATCCTGTTGTAACACGATCCATAACAGAGATGACTCTGGGGTGTGAACGGCAGACGTTGGGTGTCACAGGAAGTAATTGTAGGATAGTTATACATTGGATTGAGCATTTGTCACTCCCGATAAATGGGAGATACGTCCAAGGATCGCTTGTGGAAGACTTGACTCTAAATCCTTGCAAGGTGATAGCTTAAGACTTGAAATACAGATTTCACTTAACCTATCTAATTGGAGTTGACTCGGCCTGTACAAGTAAAATGAACGTCTCGCTATATGTGACTTGACATTATCCATAGTCATAAGATTCAGTTCAAGGATGTAATTGATAAAGGATCGAATTATACTATAACTAATACGGAAAGGTCAATGACAAAATCAACCTGTCTTCTTATAGCTCTAGGGGAATGTTTCGGATTTGCTAATCACATTTCGCGCACTCATTCCGTTATGCAAAGATTAAATATAATTCTGAGAAAATTAATTTAATAGTTGCATACGACTAGAAGCAATAAGAACCTAATGGGTCACACATAAGACTTAGAGCCCAAAAGAGAAACATATGTTAATTAATTGATGGAAGCCCAACTGAGTCCACTAAGGCCCAGTAAATGAGGGGGGGCAATTTTATCTAGTAAAATACATAAATAATTAATTTGATTTTTAAACAATTCTAATTAGATTATAATTGTGAATTAAATTAATTAAAGGATAAACAAGTTAGGAAGTTTAATGAAATTAAATTGCTCCTATTATTATCCTATAAGGTTATTATTATTATCTTTATATTTAAGATATAATTGTAAATAATAAATAAGAATTATATTCCGAATTAAATTCTTATTCAGTAACCTAATTCTATCTAACTAGGGTTTAGATACAAGAGAGTATTTATAACCCCCCTATTGGTAAATTTCGACCAACACAGACAATCCCGGGAGAGAGAATTTCGACACCCCTTGTTGAGGACGAAATAATCAACCGCTTCCTGCCGATTCAATTGATTTCATCTTTTTCTCTTTTTCCTTGATCTTGTGCTCGGGAACTCGGAGTAAGAGTTGTGGGAACTACGATTACAACGGTAGATAGAACTCTAAAAGGTATTTCCTTCTATCCCTCCTTATATGAAATAACGATTAACGGATCTTGGGTTAATGGAAATAGGTTAAAATTTTTATATTTCCGCTGCCAAACGTTAGCCTATTTTCCATCACTGTCCCTTTCACTCCTCACGCTCAGTGTCTTCGGCCAATAAGAACGTTGCCTTTTCTGTCTTGATCAGTGCTTAGATGCTTTTAGTCAGTAAGCGTCAAGTTGTCTCTCCCTTTATGGCAAAGTTTCCTCGACAGCTTTCTATTGCATCTGAACTTTTCGTTAATTGGATTAGCTTTGTCTCCAAGTTGGTTGAGTCAACTTTTGCCTTATCTTTTGTCCGTTCAACTCAGTGGCTTCGTTGTGAAGCAATTTGCGATCCTTCTGGATCCTTCTTCTTGTTGGGCTGAGTTGATCCATAAGCTTGGATCTGTTTGCTTGGGCTTTGACTTGGCTTTATGGGCTTTGGGCCTTGGTCTTAATGTCTTTCAATACTAGTGAATTAAATACTCAAAAATTGAACAAACACATTAGTAACAAATAAATCAAAGAATTTAAATTTAATGTGTTGGTGTATTTTATCTTAGGGATTTAATAATTTTGTCAAATCAAAATCATTGTGGAAATGTGTTTCAACAATATATAGTGACTCAAAGTGAATGGTGAACCAAATAATGAAAAACTTCTATGTCAAAGATGAAATCTTGGTGAAATACACGGAAGAGGCGAAGTGTATCTTATTTATTCTGGAAAGTAATGACGTAAAATGGGAGATAGTACATATCTTGCACGGATCGAACATGGAGGCGGATCATCTGGCCAAATTGGCGTCAAGCAAAGGTCAATGGGAAGACCTTACTTGTCCCTTCACAATAAAGGCGAGGCCAGCATTTGCTAAAGAAGTAATATCAATCATTCAATTGCCCCAAAACGATTGGCGGACCACCTTGATCTGGTACCTAGAAGAAGGAACTTTGCCTGAAGACAAAGACTAGGCGAAAAGGGTGGTGAAGAAAGAAACTTATTATGCTGTTATGGAGGATCAGTTATACAGAAAATCATTTAGCCAACCTTGCTAAAATGCATCTCCATAGAAGAAGGACAGGATGTCTTATGGGAGTTACATGAAGGTATATGTGGAGCACATGAGGCGTACGCCGCTATCTTCAAAAAAATCAAGGTTGGTAGGGTATTACTGGCCTAGTGCAGAACAAGATGCACGAAAGATAGTGGAGACATGCCATAACTGTCAGATTCATGCAAACGAACCCCATGTACCTAAAGCCCTTCAAAGGCTGATTGTAGAATGGTGGCTATTCGCCACATGGGGAATCGATATAGTGGGACTCTTTCCCCCCACCAAGAGGCAATGCAAGTTCATAATAGTAGCTGTAGATCACTTCACAAAGTGGGCGGAAGCAGAAGCTGTGTCAGTCATCACAGTAAGGTGAATAGTCGATTTTGTCCATGACAACATTATTGGAAGATTTGGAGTGCCACACACGATTGTCAACAGGCAACGGAACACAATTTAATTGTGAGGAATTTAAGAAATATTGCCAAGATTGGGGGATCATCAACAATTTCACTTCTGTTTATTATCCTCAGTCCAATGGTATGACCGAAGTTACAAAAAGAACCCTTGTTAAGGGAATCAAGAAAAGGTTAGGGGAAAAGAAAAAATGTTGGGCGGATGAATTGATGTCTGTTTTATGGGCGTATCGAACCACCCCTAGAGTGGCTACCAGATAAACGCCATTTCGCTTACTTATGGAGTTGAAGCGGTCCTTCCTATAGAGATCAAAAATCTGAGTAACAGGGTTTCCTTTTATTATGAACAACAAAATGGTGAAAGGCTCAGGAAGAGTTTGGATGATCTAGAAAAAAAGAGGGATAGAGCTTATACTCGGATCGCTCCCTATAAGCAGCGGATCGCTTCTTACCACAACCAAAATGCTAAATTGGTGGAACTGAATAAATGAGATCTGGTTCTAAGGAAGGCGGATAAAATGCAATCGGCAGATGGAAAAGGAAAGTTGGGCGTAACTTGGATAGGTCCATACCGCGTAGCAACAAAAATTGGAGCCGCCACCTTCAAAATAGAAGAAATGGATGGGAAGGAAGTACCACGAACCTGGAATATCCAAAATCTCTGCAAATACTTCCAAAAATAAAATGTAACACAAGGCCTTGAGTACTCTTTTTCCTTAAAGCAAGATTTTTTCCCAATGGTTTTTTTCTTGTTATAAGGTTTTAATGAGGCTCATAAAAGGGTCATCATCCGTTGTAATAAAGGCAAGCAATTTTTTGCTCATTAAATAAATTACTCTTGATTATCAGTTTTGTGTAACATTTCTTTTCAGAATGCTAGCATACATAAATGTCTTCTTAAAAGAAAGGGGTATGGGTTCAGATTCTTTACCCCATCAATAAAAAGTCCCTTCAAAAGGCAGATTCTCTTGCCCGTGAGTGAATCTTACACAAAGTCCCTTCAAAAGACAGATTCTCTTTCCCGTGAAGGAATCTTACACAACGTCCCTGCAAATGGCAGATTCTCTTTTCCGTGAAGGAATCTTATGTAGGAAAATAGACAAGTCTAGGCACAACGGAATAATAAAATTTTATCTATTTTATCTATTTCCCTTTTCCAAGATCTGTTAATTGGTATTTCATATAAAGAGGAATAGAGTGAAATACCTTGTCTGACGAACTATCTACAATTGCAAACGAAGTGCCCACAACTCTTAGATTTAATCCGTGAGCCACGAACAAATGATTAACACAGAAAAGAAGAACTATTAGTAATCAACCTTAATAGTAGCAATCGCAATGAATGCCTCTAAAGGAATCAACACGAGATCAAAGAGAGAGTAAGAAAGATAGTAATTAAGTCGGGATGATTTCGGAACAATTCCTTAGCCTCTTTAATAATGTGTTGGCCAAAATATGCAGAGAGAGGGGCCTATTTATAGACTTCTCAAACCCTAACCCTAGTTGCATTAGTTAATTAATTAATCAGAATCTTATTCGGAATAGAATTACTAATTAGATAATTAAATAAACACTTATTATTATCTAAATAATAACTAATTATATTTAGACAATAATACTAATCTAATTGGTTATTTAATTTCTGTTAGCGGTAACTAATTAGAGTTATAATTACATTAAAACCTCTAATTAATATTATCAAATAATCCATTAATTTAATTCACAACTATAATCTAATTATAATTATTAATAAAATTAATTTATCCCTAATTAATTACAGAATTTCGGCCCATGCATTAATATCCCACTAATTACAGTTTCGTCCTCTGGTTCCAAGTCCCATGTGCGACCAATTAGGTTCTTATTGCTACTAGCCGTATATAGCCTTTGAAATTTAATTCATCCTGATTAATTTCAACATGTATATAACGGAATGTCGTCGTGAGCTGTTACTAGCAGAACCTAAGATATTCCCCCAGTGCAAATAAGAAGTCAGGTTAAAAACTGACGTTAGCCTTTCTGTATTAGGTGCAGTATAATACGATCCTTCATCGTCTATATCATGTGGTCAATTCCTTATAACCATGGAACATGTCAAGGTTACATATAACGAAGAGTCAATTTTTACTTGTACAGGTTGAATTTACTCTGAAAGATAAGTTAAGCTAAATTTCTATTTCTAGTCTTAACTCTATCACCTTGCAAGGATTTCAGTCAATTCACCACAAGCGGCCATTGGATATATCTCCCATTTATCAGGAGTGACGAATGCTCAATCTAACATTAACTATTCTGCAATTACTTTATGTGATACCCAACCCTGTTCTCACACACCCTAAGGCCTCCCTTGTAGTGGATCGTGCTCGCACAGAATCAAAGCATCACACTCCATAATCCAGAATCACTAATTAATGAATGTTTGAGTCTGAGGATTAGTTATACCTACTAATACTAATGAGATGAACAGTTGACACATTAGATAAATCAATCCATACTTTTATCTCAAGTCTGATCCCAATCCTAATGAACTCCTTCATTGGATCCATGTAACTGTCTAGATATCTCTATATCTAAAGTTTGTGAGATCAACTCTCTGTCTCGACAAAAAACACTACTACATGAAAGTCTCAACAGTAATATGCCAACCCCTATAACACATTACTTGACTTGGGTTGATTTTAATTTTATTAATCTATTATAAAGTATAGTCTCACTTCATGCTTTTATGAACACTTTATAACTACTTATATAAACTTAGGATTACTTTCTTTATGAAAGATTAAGGCCTTTTATATATAGTTACATTTATGCTATATATCTGATTGAACAAATGATTAAATATACAATTTATCCATTAATATTTATATCCTAAAACAATTGTCTTTAGGACACTAAACTCCAACATCTTACACAAAGTCCCTCCAAAGGGCGGATCCAAAATGAAAGGTCCCATTAAGGATAGATTCGCTTCCCAGAGAAGTGATCATTGAAAGTCAGTCCTATCAAGGGCGGATACATCTTTCTCAAAGAAAGAAATCCTTAAAGCTTATCGCAAGCTTCCTAGAGGACGGCTGGCCACCTACCCTAGCGATCTGGAGGAATAAGTTTAAACACTTAAAAATTATTCTCAAGTTCAAACATGCAAATAAAAGAAGAAACAACGAAACTCTTCACAAAATGCAGAACTCGAAAGTAGAATTTAAGAAAAACTTATAAAAGTGTTAAAAATTGTAGCATCTTTACACAGGCATAACAAGCCTTAGAAAAAGATAAAACAAAAAACTAAGAGGCGAGGGAGTTGCTAGTCTTGTCTCCTACAACTGGGTCAGCTGGAGTTCCTTCAAGAGACTTGGCATTGGGCTCATCAGCCTGATTAGTTTGATCTTCCATAACAAGGCTGGAAATATCTACCTCCGGAGGAGTATCGCCTTTCTCGGTGTCTTTCTTAACCTCAGCATCAGGCGTATTTTCTTCCGTCTCCAGGTTGATAACCCCCTCACTTTTCTCTGCCTTTTTAGGGGGAGGAGCCAACGCCTCTTAGCGGATGACGGCTCTAGCATTCTTCAGGGTGGAATAATGGAAAGCCTCGTTAATAGAAGACACTTCCTCCTCGGGGTCATCGATTTCGGAGTCCGAAAAGTCTCTTTTAAGAGTAGCCAAGATGCGCTCACCATAGTAGTATGCTCGAAGTGCGCACGCTTCCTCTAGATGCTCCCAGTCCCTCTCCCGCTGTGTTTGCTCAGCCTTGAGTTCACTAGATAACCTGGTGACTTCCGTTTTCTCCAGCTCGAGGTCCGCCTCCAGTTGGGTTATCTTTTGCTTTAATTCGTCCGCTAAGGCACTCGTCGCATGAGCATCAGATCTAGCTTTAGAAGCCTTGCCCTCCAACTCTTTCAGACGAGCCTCCTTCACAGTGTTCATGGTGATGTCAGCCTCAATGGCATTAACATGATCAATGGTCTAAATAATAAAAATGATAAGTCAAGTTAAAGATGAAAATGATAAAATTAAAGGCTAAAGAAAGTCATTTACCGCCAGAGCCATGTGCTTGATCTTCTTAAGGTGAGAGGAGGTTTTGTACTTAGCCCTCGTCTCCAAGACACAGTGGCGGATCCGGGATTTGAGGGAGGGGGGGCAAAATTCTATGTAAAAAAATTTAGACAAAATAGCATTAATTAAAAAAAATATACTTTAGTACATAATTGCTATTCGATACAAAATGTCTTAAAATAAAAAAAAACTTCTAATGCTAAGTAGATCGACGATTACGAGGTGGCAATTGACATCTACGATCTGTCATAGCTTGAAAACGATCTGATGTCTCTACATATACTGCTTCTTTTTAGGGTTAAGGTGCAAAAATGCCCCTAACATTTTGGGTCAGGAGCAATTTTACCCCTAACATCTAAAATGATGCAATTTTACCCCTAATATTTGTAGCCAAGAGCAATTTTACCCCTAACATTGATAAATTGGATCAATTTCAGATACTATTATAAAATACAATCATTTTTTTCTTTATTTTGCACCAATTGCATATCAATTTGTTCTAAAAAAAGGATATAATATTTTTTGTAATTTAATAATAACATTGGAGGTTAATATTTATAAATTCGGTGAATTTTTTGAATTTTTTTTGTCTAATTCGTACAAAAGACAATATATTTTTAATATTTTTTCTTATTTTTTTCACGTCCCAACATATGTTTGTCATTTGTTATAGATAAAATAACGCATGTGTGAAGTGTAGATGACAAGATTCATGACCGAGAAGACAGTTTGATGAATTATTTCTCAAATTGACCCAATTTATCAACGTTAGGGGTAAAATTGCTCTTGGCTTCCAACATTAGGGATAAAATTGCATCATTTTAGACGTTAGAGGTAAAATTGCTCCTGACCCAAAACGTTAGGGGTATTTTTGCACTTAACCCTTCTTTTTATATAAAAAAACCCACAAGGCAAAACAATGTCGTTTTGAGGGGAATCAAAACGACATCATTTTGGACTAAAAAAAACCCGGGATGAAGGGGGGCAAATGCCCCCTTTGACCCCCCTACATCTACCCTTGCCAAAACGTTGGGGATCTTTCCGATCGCCTCCTCAATGTCATGCATCACCACGTCTGATGCAAGAACTAGTTCAAGACCGTGAGCTACGGCCCAATAACCTCTGAGGTCTGGCTTCGTTGGCTGAGAATCCCAAGAAAGGTGGCTCGGGTCAAAACATTTACATCTTTAATAAGACTGGAGTAAAACGGAGAGAAAGCTAACCTGAGTAAAAGATGAGGCAAATAATAAGACTTTGGGAACCTTGGCGGCGACCACCAGTTGATCTGGTCTGCCAGCTTGCTTATTTTTCCCCTGGGAAGAACCATCACCCTTGACTCTTTTTGGAGGAGGCAAAGGCTGAACCTCAGCTGTATGGCGCTTTCCTTCTTGTTTATTCAGAGAGGCATTTGCCCTCTCCTGAGCATCCAGGGCGGCTTGAAGCTTCCGCTTTTCTGCAATGACATCTCTGGCTTTCGTTCTCCCCCTGCAAGAAGGGGTAAAAAAGGAGAAAGAAGTTAATAAAGTGAGGAAAAGCATGTATAATACCTTCAAAAGCTTTATAAGAAGTATAGCGGATCTCCCCGTCCTCCAGCGTTACCAAAGGTTTGCCAGATTTCATGATCGCCAATGCTTTATTCTTAAAATGGTTTTCTCCTCTTGGTTGAGGGTGAAACTTCTATTCGCCCGTTCTTTCGGGTTATAATTCCAGACGGGGGAAAACCTAATGGTACGTCCTCAGCTATCTTAACAAAGAAAAACCTTTGTTCCCAATGGTGGACATTCGACATCTTGCTATGAAATGGCGAATAGCCCTTTAACTTGGAAAAGGTGATATGGTCCTCCACTGCGCTTGGACATGGTATGGAGTGATGGAAAGATCCGGGGGCTTAAAACCAGACCTAGATTCACCGCTATGTAAGAATCTAGCACCAAGTCAAGCTATCCGTTTGGATGCAATTGGCAGATGGGAATGTTAAAAAATTCAAGAATGTCCCCATTTACCTTGGGGATAGGATAGGTAAAACCTCTTTCTACATGGCTTTGATATATGGCGAAATAACCCTTTGGAGGAGAGGCGAGTCTTAGACAAACGGTAGGAATTAAACATTCGGCCGCCTGAAGCCATGAATAAAGGTATTGAAGCGTCACCAAAAGGCTGAGGTCTACTTTCAAAGGAGTCGCCTCCATTTTTGGGACTTTCACCCCTTTCTTTTTAGGGGCAGAAGAACTGGCTTCTTCCCCAGACATGGGATTATGGGCCTCCATTGTTATAATCGGAATTGTAACTGATAAAGGCACTACAGAAGTTTTCTAGGTATGCTTAAGATCGATATCTATGGTTCTTTCAAAAGCAGAAGTAGAAGATGAAGAATGCATACCTAAAATAAAGGTGAAAATAACTAAATATTTGCGCAGAGGGTGAAACTTACATGGAAATCTAGTGTGCATATGGAGGAAAATCGCAAAATCTCTTACAAGAACTTAATAAGATGAAGAAAAGAAATCGGAGTAGGAAAATCGAGAAAATGATGAAGAAGGCACTTTTATTAGGTCAGTGAAAGACAGCTTGGGAGTCCGTGCTGGGATTGCCACATGCTAACGTCTAAATGGCATGGGAAAAAGTGCCTCTCATAAGCAATAAATTCCACCTGCATGTGGAGGAGATGAAAAGCCCTAAAGGGCTTAATGGACCTTTTCGGGGGGGCTTCTGAGAACATTCGCAATGTTATCATTAGGGCTTCGCTGGGAATATTCCCTGAAAGAAGGATCGAAAGGAAGAAAAGCCACAAGAGACTCCCCGGCTCAGGATATATAGCGTACGTCTAGTGTAAGGGCGGACGAATGATACCTATATAATGATACGCCCTTGGCCATCCGGGGTCCGCCACATAGAGGGATACGTCCTTACTCGATCTGCCAAGACAAGTCATTAAGCCGTTACACGGCGAAATCACCATCATTAATAAATATTAATGATCCCTTAAAGACAATAACGGCTCGGAGGTAAAGATCAGAGTTAAGTCGCATTAAAAGGGAATTACACTTTATTAAAGGCATTAAAGGGGAGCCATTACGGCTATCACTTAATCCTATATAAATACCCCTGTAATAAGGTGTCAAAAGGTACACACTATCCTAACCCTACTTGTGATTACAGATTATTCTCTCAAGAATATTACTAATTTAGGCATCGGAGTGCCCCCGGCCGAGCAGAACGGCACCCCACATGGACATTATCCGGTGTAAAAGAAATCAACGTGATATCAGTTCTTTAGTTTACTTAGGGACAAGTAAAGTTTTAAGTGTAAGGAGGTTTGATAAGGGTCAAAAAACCCTATCTTTTAATACGATTTTTTTAGGGTGTTTTATGATAATTCAAATAAATCAATATCAATTTTCCATGCTTTATTTCACTTTTGTCAACTATTTAGTTATCTTTTAGCCCTTTTATGTATTATTTTATGTCATTTTTAATAAAATAATACCAAGTTAAAGCACTAACCTAAATTTTCCTTTAATCTTTTGAGCTAATTGATTCACCAAATGTCACTATGAATTAAATCGGTACTTAAGGCCTAAGTTTGGTGAATCAATTTAGCCTTAAAACTAATGTTTTTGGAGTTTTAGTGTGATGTTGCAGGTTAAATACGGAAGGGGCAGAACCGTCCAACACGTCAAAGAGAAGAAAGTCGCATTTAAGGACCTCCTATAGGCTAGCTCGGCGAGCTGGACACCAGGACTGGCTTTCGCTCACCGAGCTGGACCCACGAATCAGTCCTTTAAGACTGATTCCAACCCCTTATTTTGGGGGATTTTAACCTGTATGGTCCTATTTGAATTTGTAACGTTTAATTTGGTATTTTAGGGTTTTTCTTTGCCTATTTAAAGACCTTGGGTGTTCATTCCCAATGCACCATGTAAATTATCCATCAATAGTTCATAGATCATTAAGCTAGTTATTTGTAATTTTAGATTTCATTATCCTTTGCCACTGTAATCATTTTATATCATCTTGAGAATTCATCCCCAATTCTTTCATCTGCCATTGAAGCACCAAAGTTCCTTCCACCTCCAGCTTCAAGGATTCTCAAACTCCATCCTCCAGTCTCAAAAGGACAACTGCTTTAGTTGACAGGTTCAAAAAAGGGATTCATATACTCTTTAATCTCTGTTTACTTTAGATCCTTCTTATGAATTCTGAGTTGGTTGTATCTGTAATATATTGTTCTTTATCTTTAATATAAAATTCAGTTTCAATTCCAATTGAGTTTCTTATTTACCTGTGTATGCTTTGGTAATTAGAATTAAATCATTCAAAAGTCCAAATACATGTAGGTTCATATTGCGAGTCTAGTTCGACTGTCTATACCGAAGCCTATGATATTAACAACATCACAGTTAAAGGACCCAAATTCCTGAACGTTAAAGCTAGTTATGGCGTGTAACAAAGGAATCATGTACTAGGGATCTTAGAAGGATAAGTCGGTTTAATTGTCTTTAGTTTATGCAAATTCAAATTAGGTCTTTAATCCAATTGGTTAATTAGATTGAATATTGTATTATCGTATCATTTCGTTCTATTATCAGAATGTTTGCTTTGCTTAGGATCAACCAAGGAGTGGAATATTTTAGAAACAAAACCCACTTCAACTTTCCACCGCCTAAATAACATTAGAAACCGAGTAGTTTGGTAGTTGCAGTATAAATCTTGTGGATTCTATACCTCGACTTTCCATATTTATTGCTTGATAACAATGGGGTACACTTATCCCTAAGCGAGACTTTAAGCGTCAACTCGGGGCGCATCAAACTCCTCAACAAAATGGGGTTGTTGAAAGGAAGAATAGAACCTTAGTCGAAATGCCTAGGACAATTCCAAGTGAAAATAACCTACCAAAGTACTTTTGGGGAAAAGCTATTAACACAGCATGCTATGTTCTGAAAAAGGCTCTCATCAGACCCATTTCAGAGCTTTTGGTTGCAAATGTTTTATTTTAAATACAAAAGACAGCCTTGCAAAATTTGATTCAAAAGTCGATGAAGCTATCTTTCTTGGCTATTCAACAAATAGTAGAGCTTATAGAGTTTTCAATAAAAGAACATCTACATTAGAAGAATCTATTCATATTGGATTCGATGAGACTAACCATACAGAAAATCTCAGCAAAGGCTCTAAAGAAGAAGAACAAGCCTCGTGTTGGGTTTTAGTGTCCTATAGACAATTGTTCTAGGATACAAACTTAATGTAAATGAAGTGTTCTTTATATCATTTGTTTCAATGAGATATGGTTTCATAACTATATAAAGGCAATACCTTTTAAGAACTAAATAAAGTCTAATAAAAGGAAATCCGTAGGTTTGTTTAAAGTGATTATAAAGTGTTCATACAAGCATGATGTGAGACGAAACTTTATAATAAACTAATAAACTTAAAACCACCCCAAGTCAAGTAATATGTTTAGGATTGACATATCACTGCTGAGACTTGCATGTAACAATGTCTTCTGTCGCGACAGAAAGCTGATCTCACAAGCTTCATATATACAGATATCTGGACAGTTACGTGGATCCAATGAAAATGAGTTCATTAAGATTGGGGACCCAACTTGAGATAACAAGATGGGTAGATTCATCCTTGTCACCTGTTCATCTTATTGGTATTAATAGGTATAAGTAATCCTCAGACTCAAAGGAATGTTAATTAGTAATTCTGGATTACAGAATGTGACGTTTTGATCCTGTTGTAACACGATCCTTAACAGAGATGACTCTGGGGTGTGAACGGCAGACGTTGGGTATCACAGGAAGTAATTGCAGGATAGTTATACATTGGATTGAGCATTTATCACTCCCGATAAATGGGAGATATATCCATGGATCGCTTGTGGAAGACTTGACTCTAAATCCTTGCAAGGTGATAGCTTAAGATTGAAATGCATATTTCTCTGAACCTATCTAATTGGAGTTGACTCGGCCTGTACAAGTAAAACGAACGTCTTGCTATATGTGACTTGACATTATCCATAGTCATAAGATTCAGTTCAAGGATGTAGTTGATAAAGGATCGAATTATACTGTAACTAATACGGAAAGGTCAACGATAGAATCAACCTGTCTTCTTATAGCTCTTGAGGAATGTTTCGGATTTGTCAATCACATTTTGCGTACTCATTCCGTTATGCAAAGATTAAATATAATTCTGTGAAAATTAATTTAATAGTTGCATACGGCTAGAAGCAATAAGAACCTAATGGGTCACATATAAGACTTGGAACCCAAAAGAGAAACAAATGTTAATTAATTGATGGAAGCCCAACTGAGCCCAATAAGGCCCAGTTAAGGAGGGGGGCGATTTTATGTATATAAGATACATAAATAATTAATTTGATTTTTATCAATTCTAATTAGATTAGGATTATGAATTAAATTAATTAAAGGATAAATAAGTTAGGAGTTTTAATTAGATTATATTACTCCTATTATTATCCTATAAGGTTACTAATATTATCTTTATATTTAAGATATAATTATAGATAATTAATAAGAATTATATTCCGAATTAAATTCTTATTTAGTAACCTAATTCTATCTAACTAGGGTTTAGATACAAGAGGATATAAATACCCCCTCCTATGCAATTTTCGATACACACGAGAGTCTCCTGCAGACTGAGAATTTCGATCCCTACAGTAGAGGACGGAATTCCACCGATTGCTTCCGAATCAATTGATTTCATCTCTTTCTTTTTCTGCTTGATCTTGTGTTGATTAATTAGAGGCAATCTATTTTGGTTGCTATTCATCGGTTGATTTCTAATAGTTTACTTGTTTGTTTTGTTGTGTTCATGAAAGAAGAAAAACAAACAAAAGGGAGAAATTCGTTCTTGTTCCTCCTACATCAGGTCAGTTCACGATTTCGCGGATTCCCGGAGATTGAACCGTCTGATCGCCGCGATTTTTGGACAGGAGCTTCTAGACATATTCTTCCACGTTTCCACCATTGGGATTGTCGTTCGGAGGTCTGGAAGGTCCGTTCGGGTAGGGGCAGATTGGTAGACAGTTTCCATCTCTTTTGAAGTTGTGGGCACTTCGTTTGCAACGGTAGATTGAACTCCAAAAGGTTTTTCCTTCTATCCCTCTTTATATGAAATAACGATTAACGAATCTTGGGATTAATGGAAATAGGTTAAAAATTTTATATTTCCGCTGCTATACGTTAGCCTATTTTCCTTCAGTGGTATCAGAGCCTGCGTTAAATCCGTTATTTCATATATGAAAATTTAGAAGTTTTTCAATCAGATTGAATAAATATTTACAGTTAGGTTAATTAACAAAACTGTTTTGATTAATTAGTTCTAAAGATAAATAAGTTTTAATTAATTGTTAATTAAAATAGATTATGCATATGTTCCTAATAATTTTGGTTGATAATCATTATAACAAAATCTATTAGTTTTATCGTTAGATTGATAAAATCAGTTTTATTTATTCTAAAGATAAAACGGAAAATCTATAATAGTTTTTCCTATTTTCTGAAAATCGTTTTAAAACTGATATATATATATAATTATATTTAAAATAGTAATAAAAAATGACAGCAGCTCGGGTCGCGCCTCACGACGCAACCCAGCTGCTGTCGCGCGGGTGCTGCCTTGCGGCAGCAACCCCGCGCGGCGCCTGGCCGCCGCTGCCACAAGGCAGCGGCGGGTCATACGCTTAGGGCTGCTGCCGAACGGCAGCAGCCCAACCTCGGGTCCGGCCCGAGACCCACTTAATTTTAAATCGTTTAAAATTAGTTTCAAATATACTTAAATATATATGTTTCAGAAATTAATAGTTTTCTGTTTTGATTATCGAATGAAAATTTATTTAAAAGTTTGTTTTACCTATTTGTAAATTAAAAGTATTAAATGAATTAAAATCAAAATAATTGGGACATGCATAATTAAAGTTTTGTATAGTTGTATTAATCTAAAGGTTAATATAGAAGATACGAAATTGTTAGAAGTAAAATTGGATGAAAGTTAATTTGATAAGTTAATGTGATTAATCTAAATATTACATAAAATACTTATGTAATCAACCAATTAAATTTATTTAATTGAGTCTATGCGTGTTTGGAGTTATGGACATATTTGGACCCTCTTTTAGTCTTTTGGTATTTTTGAAATAGGGCCTGCGAGTCCTGCCTTTCTACTATCTATTGTACTTTCTCCTCTCATCTGATTCCCTTCAATTTAATTGAAGTTTTCTTTAGTAGAATAGAAATTAATATGTAATTTCAAGGCGTCATGGAGAAGACGGAGGACCTAAAGAGAAATATGTAATAGTTAGTATTTCCCTAGGTTTGGCCTTTTATTCCGTCTCTGGCTCGACGGAATAATTTAGATAATATGTCCATAACGCCAATGTATATGTCTGATGTATGCTAAAGCAAATCAAGACTAAGTTAGATTATGAGACTTAAAATAAAAATCCCTCACTAATTAAAAGTTAAGTAAATAAGCAAGTTATAAAAATCGGTTGCCCCTCCCTAATATTATAATTCAGCCGGCAGTACTGGGGGCCTTTGGGTTGTTGAGCAAACTCAAGCTCGGGGTCTTACGGTAACACCTGAATTATCGAAAATCATTTTTCATGAATATGGGGTAATACTTAAATTAGATTATGATAATTGGATGAGCAAACTCATGTTGTCATAAACTAATGGGCAATATGGTTGGGATTAATATGAATAGCATATTAGTTACTAATGTGGTTAGTAACCCAATAACCTAGGAATCACATTAAAGATGTGATTGATTACATGAATCTACCTAACAAATGAGACTAGCTTGTTGAGCAAACTCAAGGCGAAATCTCAGGAGTTGGGATCCTAGCTCACTAAAGGATTTGTGAAATTCTTCGAATTAATATGGAGGGCTATTAATTTGGCAAAATAGTGGGAGCAATCTAAAATAAACAAAAGGCCTATAATTTTAGATTGATATACTTTAAAGCAAATGAATAACATACGTTTACTCTTTCTCACTCTCAGGTTTAATTAAACACTCTTAAAATCATGACTAAAACCAATCTGCAAAACACTCTTACCGATAACAAATTGAACGGTTCAAACTTCACCGACTGGTTTCGTAACCTCAAAATTGTTTTGAAGTTCGATAAGATAAGGTATGTACTTGATACAACGACACCCCCTATCCCAGCTGATGATGCTCCCATCGAAGAAATTGATGCTTACCAGAAGCACAAAGCTGATGACGATCATGCGGGATGCATCATACTTGCATCGATGACACCGGAATTGCAAAGGCAACATGAGGAAATGGATGCCTATTCCATCATCATGCACCTTAAGGAGCTGTTTGGGAAACAGACTAGGTGCGAACGCTACGAGATATCCAAGTTGCTATATCGTTGCAGGATGCAAGAGGGTACATCTGTGATGACACATTGTGTCAAGATGATTGGCTACATTACCAAACTTTCTAGTATTGGATTCGCGATGGATAACGAACTAAGCATAGACTTAATTCTTCAATCCCTCCCAGAGAGTTATTCACAGTTCATCATGAACTATCAGATGAATGACTTGCAAACCTCTCTTGAAGAGCTTGCAAATATGCTCAAGTTAGGTGAGCCCAATATGAAGAAAGACAAGGCTATTCCAGCTCTTGTCATAGAGGGATCAAAGAAGAGGAAAGGGAATTTTTCCAATCCTAAATATCCCAATAAAGGTAAGGGAGCCATGCCCAATAGAGCTAAGGGAAAGGAAGTGAAGAAGCCCAAAGGAGAGTGCCACTTCTGTGTAAAGACGGGCATTGGAGAAGGAACTGCAAGGAGTACCTAGCCTCCCTCAAGAAGGGAAAAGGCGGTGCTTCAACATCTGGTATGTTTTATATTGAAATAAATACAATTTCACAGTCTGAATCTTGGGTACTTGATACCGGATGTGGATCTCATATTTGTACAAATATGCAGGAACTAAATCGGACTAAGGAATTGAAGAAAGGAAGCATAAACTTGCGAGTAGGAAATGGAGCAAGAGTTGCCGCCCTCGCAATTGGAGATTATGTTTTGAATTTGCCCTCTGGGCTTGTAATAGAATTAAGGAACTGTTTGTATGTTCCATAAATGTCTCGTAACATTATTTCTATTAGCCGTCTTGTTGACGACGGTTTTCATATTTCAATAAAAGACAAACATTGCGATTTTTATAGAGATTCGATTTTCTATTTTTCAGGAATATCACAAAATGGGATTTATGTGCTAGATGACAAAATTTCTGTTTTCGCAATTGATACCAAAAGATATAAGCTAGATAATTCAACTTACTTGTGGCATTGTCGTTTAGGCCATATAAACAAAAGACGCATGCTAAAGCTACATCAAGATGGGATTATAGATCCAATTGATCCTGAATCATTGGAAACATGCGAAGCATGTTTAAAAGGTAAAATGACAAAGACACCCTTTAGCAATAAAGGTGAGCGTGTATCAGAAACTCTAGGACTTATTTATTTAGATGTATGCGGTCCTATGTCAGTCCAAGCAAGAGGAGGATTCAGATACTTCATAAGCTTCATAGACGACCAAACTCGATATGGTTATATCTATTTGATGAAGCACAAGTGTGAAGCTTTTGAGAAATTCAAATGCTTCAAGAATGAAGTAGAAAATCAATTAGGAAAGAAAATAAAGATACTTCGATCCGATCGAGGTGGCAAATATCTTTCAGATGATTTTTTGAATTATCTAACTGAATGTGGGATATGCTCACAATGGACACCTCCCTATACACCACAACACAATGGTGTATCCAAGAGGAAGAACCGTACCTTACTAGATATGGTACGATCCATGATGAGCATAGCTTTACTTCCAAAGACATTCTGAGGCTATGCCTTAGAAACTGCCCTCTTCACCCTAAATTGAGTACCAACTAAATCCGCTAGTTCCACACCATATGAATTGTTCGTTGGTAGGAAACCCGTGTTCTCATTCATGAGAGTATGGGGTTGTTCAGCATTTGTCAAACGCATTGCGTCCGACAAACTAGATTCTAAATCTGACAAATGTTTCTTCATTGGATATCCCAGGGAAACCGTAGGGTATTACTTCTATCATCCAGATGATCGGAAAGTAATAGTATCCAAGCACGCAACCTTCTTGGAGAAAGAGTTTCTCGAAGAAACCGAAAAGGGAAGCATGATTGAACTTGACGAAGTTCAAGAAGAAGAAACACCGACTGAAACAACAGAAGCGGTTGAGGTACCCGAGACAGTCCCATTAGATGAGACTTCAGTGCCACCTATTCGTAGATCACAAAGATTTCGTGAACTCCCAGTTAGATATGGTTTTCTAGTGGGAGATGATGACGAGGTTCCCGTGTTAGACGACGAACCCGAAAACTATGAAGAGGCTCTTACTAGTCCAGATTCTAAAGCATGGCTCGAGGCCATGGATTCTGAGATGGATTCCATGTACACCAACCAAGTGTGGACTTTGGTTGATCCACCCGAAGGGATAAAACCCATTGGGTGCAGGTGGATCTTCAAAAAAGAAGACTGACATGGATGGAAAGGTTAGCACCTACAAAGCTAGGTTAGTAGCGAAATGATATCGTCAGAAGCAAGGAATTGATTATGACGAAACTTTCTCTCCTGTGGCTATGTCCAAATCAATCAGAATAATGCTTGCTATTGCCGCTCACTATGATTACGAGATTTGGCAAATGGATGTGAAAACAGCTTTCCTAAACGGAAACCTGCTTGAGGATGTATACATGATGCAACCTGAAGGTTTCATATCAAACGATGCAAACAAAGTTTGCAAACTTCAGAGATCCAGTTATGGACTCAAGCAAGCATCTAGAAGCTGGAACAAGCGTTTTGACGAAACCATAAAACAATTTGGTTTTAAACAAAATTGCGAAGAAGCTTGCATTTACAAGAAAGCAAGTGGGAGCTCTGTAGCATTTCTGATATTATATGTGGACTATATATTATTAATGGGAAATGACATAGCTCTACTACAGTCGGTTAAAGTATGATTATCAGGTAACTTCTCCATGAAAGACCTTGGTGAAGCAGCTTATATACTTGGTATAAAGATCTACAGAGATAGATCAAGAAGACTGCTTGGCCTTTCACAAGCTACATACTTTGAAAAGTTGCTAAAGCGGTTTAGCATGCTTGAATCGAAACGAGGTAACTTACCCATGGTACATGGACTAAAGTTAAACAATCATCAATGTCCTAAAACCAAAAATGATAAGAAGCGCATGGCTGTAATCCCGTACGCCAGCGCAATCGGTTCGATTATGTATGCTATGCTATGCACTACACCTGACGTAGCATTCGCGTTAAGTTTGACGAGTCGTTACTAAGGTAATCCAGGAGACGAGCACTAGAATGCCGTCAAGAACATCCTTAAGTACTTGAGAAGAACTAAGGACATGTTTCTAGTGTACGGAGAAGGGGATCTGAAAATAGAAGGATTTTTAGATGCCAGTCATCTCATAGACGAGAACGATTTTAAATCCCAATCAGGATACCTGTTTATCTTGAATGGGGGCGCGGTCAGTTGGAAGAGTTCCAAGCAGGGAAGCGTAGCTTTCTCTACGACCGAGTCAAAGTATATCACTGCTACGGAAGCAGCAAAGGAAGCGGTTTGGATTAGAAAGTTCATTTCAGAACTTGGTGTGGTGCCTGACATTGTAAATCCCATTACACTGTACTATGATAACAATGGAGCCATTGCGCAAGCAAAGGAACCACGGTCTCATAATGCATCCAAGCATTACCTAAAGCGATACCACATTGTAAGAGAGATTGTGGGAAGAGGAGATGTGAGAATAGAAAGAGTACCTACTAAGGACAATGTTGCAGATCCGTTGACAAAGCCCTTAACCCAGAAAGTACATGATCGTCATCTAACTTCTACTGGGATAAGTTCTAGAAATAATTGGCTTTAGTCCAAGTGGGAGTATGTTGGGGTTTTAGTGTCCTATAGACAATTGTTCTAGGATACAAACTTAATGTAAATGAAGTGTTCTTTATATCATTTGTTTTAATGAGATATGGTTTCATAACTATATAAAGGCAATACCTTTTAAGAACTAAATAAAGTCTAATAAAAGGAAATCCGTAGGTTTGTTTAAAGTGATTATAAAGTGTTCATACAAGCATGAAGTGAGACGAAACTTTATAATAAACTAATAAACTTAAAACCACCCCAAGTCAAGTAATATGTTTAGGATTGACATATCACTGCTGACACTTGCATGTAACAATGTCTTCTGTCGCGACAGAAAGCTGATCTCACAAGCTTCATATATACAGATATCTGGACAGTTACGTGGATCCAATGAAAAGGAGTTCATTAGGATTGGGGACCCGACTTGAGATAACAGGATGGGTAGATTCATCCTTGTCACCTGTTCATCTCATTGGTATTAATAGGTATAAGTAATCCTCATACTCAAAGGAATGTTAATTAGTAATTCTGGATTACGGAATGTGACGCTTTGATCCTGTTGTAACACGATCCTTAACAGAGATGACTCTGGGGTGTGAACGGCAGACGTTGGGTATCACAGGAAGTAATTACAGGATAGTTATACATTGGATTGAGCATTTATCACTCCCGATAGATGGGAGATATGTCCATGGATCGCTTGTGGAAGACTTGACTCTAAATCCTTGCAAGGTGATAGCTTAAGATTGAAATGCAGATTTCTCTTAACCTATCTAATTGGAGTTGACTCGGCCTGTACAAGTAAAACAAACGTCTCGCTATATGTGACTTGACATTATCCATAGTCATAAGATTCAGGTCAAGGATGTAGTTGATAAAGGATCGAATTATACTGTAACTAATACGGAAAGGTCAACGACAGAATCAACCTGTCTTCTTATAGCTCTAGGGGAATGTTTCGGATTTGCTAATCACATTTTGCGTACTCATTCCGTTATGCAAAGATTAAATATAATTCTGTGAAAATTAATTTAATAGTTGCATACGCCTAAAAGCAATAAGAACCTAATGGGTCACACATAAGACTTGGAACCCAAAAGAGAAACAAATGTTAATTAATTGATGGAAGCCCAATTGAGCCCAATAAGGCCCAGTTAAGAAGGGGGGCGATTTTATGTATATAAGATACATAAATAATTAATTTGATTTTTATCAATTCTAATTAGATTAGGATTATAAATTAAATTAATTAAAGGATAAATAAGTTAGGAGTTTTAATTAGATTATATTACTCCTATTATTATCCTATAAGGTTACTAATATTATCTTTATATTTAAGATATAATTATAGATAATAAGAATTATATTCCGAATTAAATTCTTATTCAGTAACCTAATTCTATCTAATTAGGGTTTAGATACAAGAGGATATAAATACCCCCCTCCTATGCAATTTTCGATACACACGAGAGTCTCCTGCAGACTGAGAATTTCGATCCCTACAGTAGAGGACGGAATTCCACCGATTGCTTCCGAATTAATTGATTTCATCTCTTTCTTTTTCTGTTTGATCTTGTGTTGTTTAATTAGAGGCAATCTATTTTGGTTGTTATTCATCGGTTGATTTCTAATCGTTTACTTGTTTGTTTTGTTGTGTTCATGAAAGAAGAAAAACAAACAAAAGGGTGAAATTCGTTCTTGTTCCTCCTACATCAGGTCAGTTCACGATTTCGCGATTCCCAGAGATTGAACCGTCTGATCGCCGCGAGTTTTGGACAGGAGCTTCTAGACATATTCTTCCATGTTTCCACCATTGGGATTGTCGTTTAGAAGTCTGGAAGGTCCGTTCGAGTAGGGGCAGATCGGTAAATAGTTTCCATCTCTTTTGAAGTTGTGGGCACTTCGTTTGCAACGGTAGATTTAACTCCAAAAGGTTTTTCCTTCTATCTCTCTTTGTATGAAATAATGATTAACGGATCTTGGGGTTAATGGAAATAGGTTAAAATTTTTATATTTTCGCTGCTATACGTTAGCCTATTTTCCTTCAGTGGTATCAGAGCCGCAGATTCCCGGAGATTGAACCTTCTGATCGCCGCGATTTTTGGACAGGAGCTTCTAGACATATTCTTCCACGTTTCCACCGTTGGAATTGTCGTTCGGACGTTTGGAAGGTCCGTTCGAGTAGGGGCAGATTGGTAGACAGTTTCCATCTCTTTTGAAGTTTTGGGCACTTCGTTTGCAACGGTAGATTGAACTCCAAAAGGTTTTTCCTTCTATCCCTCTTTATATGAAATAACGATTAACGGATCTTGGGGTTAATGGAAATAGGTTAAAATTTTTATATTTCCGCTGCTATACGTTAGCTTATTTTCCTTCACCTCGTACCTACTAAAGTTCAATCAGCGCTACTGAAGGTAAAATTAAATAAGATATAGTATTTTCTAAGGATGATTTATCTACAGAAGAACAAATTTTTGAAACCCCAACAGTAGAAAATGATGATTTTCAAAGGAAGTAAGAGTTCTCAGAGGACACTTTGAGGGAAACATAATCGAGACTATCCAGAACACAGTAATGACCAGAAGTCAACTCATAAGACTTTTTTGAAATGTTGCATTCATCTTATTACTGGAACCAAAGATCTTTTCAGAAGCTGAGAACGACAAATATTGGATGTTCGCCATGCAACAGGAACTTGATCAGTTCAGAAGAAACAATGTATGGGATCTAATACCCAAGCCTAAAGACAAGAACACAGTTGGTACTAGATGGGTATTTAGAAACAAGCTTGACGAAGCAGGTAATGTGATCAGGAATAAAGGTAGGCTTGTAGCCCAAGGGTACAACCAACAAAAGGGTATTGACTATGAAGAAACCTTTGCTTTAGTAGAAAGGTTAGAAGCCATTAGAATTCTTTGTGCTTTTGCAAGTTTCATGAATTTTAAATTGTTTCGGATGGATGTCAAAAGTGCATATTTTAATGGTTTTATAAATAAAGAGGTTTATGTAAATCAACCTCTTGGGTTTGAAGACCCAAAACTTCCATGTCATGTTTTCAAACTAAAGAAGGCTTTGTACAACTTAAAACAAGCACCTCGTCCTTGGTATGAAAGATTGACAAACTTTCTTCTGATGAGGAACTTTGTCAAAGAAAAAACTGATACAACCCTCTTTATCAAAAGAAAGGGTAAAGACACTCTTTTAGCACAAACATATGTAGATTATATTATTTTTTATGCTACTAATGAGTTGTTGTGTAGAGCGTTCAGTGAACAAATGTAGAGTAAATTTGAAATATCCATGGTGGGAGAACTAAGCTTCTTTCTAGGACTTCAAATTAAGCAAGAAAAAAATGGAATATTCATCAGTTAATTAAAGTATGCTAAGGAGATCCTGAAGAAATTTGATATGGAGAGTTGCTAGCCAATCTCAACTCCTATGAGGTCAGACACTGTCCTATCAGAAGATGACTCTGGTAAGTCAGCAGATAGAAAATTATACAGAGGTATCCTTACTCTATCTTACTGCTAATAGACCTGATATCCAATTCTCAGTAGGCTACTATGCTAGATATTAATCTAACCCAAAGGAATCACATTACATAGCTGTAAAACATATTCTTCGATGTTTGCAAAGTTCTGTGAATGCAGGCCTTTGGTATCCTAATAGCTCTAAGTTTACACTCTTTGAATCATATTACATAGTTGTAAAACATATTCTTTGGTATTTGCAAAGTTTTGTGAATGCAGGCCTTTGGTATTCCAATAGCTATAAGTTTACATTATTAGGATATACCAATGCTGATTATGGCCGAGATAAGCTAGAAAGAAAGAGCACCTCTAGAGGGTGCCATTTCCTAGGAAACAACTTAGTCTCATGGTTCAGCAAGAAGCAATCTTGAGTAGCTCTGTCAACAACAAAATTGAGTACATTGTTGCTGGAAGTTGTGTTGCTCATGTCCTCTGGATAAAGCGACAACTTGAGGATTATATAGTCAAGTCCAAGACTATTGGCTTCATATGTGACCACAAACGTGTTATTGACTTATCCAAAAATTCAATCCAGCACAACTTGATGAAGCATGTTAGTATAAGACACCATTTCTTCATAGATCACTTCCTCAATGGAGAAATTAAGTTGATATATGTACCTTCTGAAGATTAGTTAACTGATATCTTTATAAAGCCTCTGGCTAGATAATAATTCAGCATTCCGAGAGAAGCAATTGGTATGTCTAACCCTCTTTAGTAGCTACTAGTATTTGATTGCCATGTATGTATGCATTAAAACATGTATCAAACCGTTATATACCATGATTGCTACATGTCTCAACTGATTAGATGCCATGATACCATTTAGGGAGTGTAATTAAGACTATGTTGTTAATGTTCAATGGCTAGAAGTAGGTTATTATTACTTCCATCATAACTTTGATGGCTAGACCTAGGTAGTAATCACTACCATTATCACGTTGAAATGGCTTGTCATTTCACCTACTTACTTCTTCATATAAATAGAACATATGGGTTTAGCAGAAAACCCTTCCAATCTTCATATTCTTCTTGCAAAAACTCTAAATCCCAAAATCTCTCTACTTTTCTCTTCAAATGACAAGAACTCAAGAATTTTAATTAACTAAATTTATTCATCCCTTTGTTAGTAGACTCCCCCCGTTCAAAAATCCAGATTCTGCAACTGGGATTTCCTAAGAAATAAAAAACCTTTCTCTAATTGGATCTCTAGTGAGAAATGGGAGACATTCTTTTGCATTCCAAACGTTATCTATCCAGATCTCGTGACTGAGTTCTATGAAGAACTCTACACTTCTCCTGACAACAAATACCACCTTAGCACTTCTGTTCAAGGAAAACAATTTACCATCACTCCCACCTACTTATCATATCTACTAGAAGTGGGTCTTGATGGGAATGAGCTTCGCAAATCTGGCGACGAAAAGAAGATCAATGACTTTAATCCCAAATACCTTACTCATGAGGATCTTCAGGATGAGCTAATCTTAACCTCTCTCCGTCAAACAGCACGTCAAGCCCACTATATCATGGTAAACTATGTTCTTCTCGAGAAGGGCTCTGAAAACTCCGTATCAAAACTATAGTTCTGTGTTATGTGGAACATCTTGGAGAACAAGACTCTGAATCTTCTCATTCTTCTGATCTTCGTCATGAAGAAAGTCAATTCCCAGCTAATATATGGCTCCCTCGTCTCTCTCATTCTTGTTGAGCAAAAGATTGAGATTCCATCAGGCTACCATATCGTCAAAGGCTCAATCATCAACGAGAAATCCTGTTTGGATTAGAGTATGACAAACAGTACAAGGTTATTCCTGCTGCAGAACCCAAACCTACAAAATCCTCCAAATCTAAGAAGAGCAAGAAAGGCTCTAAGAATCCATCAAAGATTCTAAACCCAAAAAGTTTAGTAGAGCCTCTCAAACCAAGGCCTCTGAAGCCAAAAGCTATGAACAAAAGCCCCCCCCCCCCCCCAAAGCTTCCGACGTTCCCAAACCCATAACCTCTAGTCACTGACTCTCTAACCAAATCTTCTGATGAGCCATCCACGAAGAAGTAGAAGACATTTTCTCAGACTTTACCGAAGAATCCTCGTTCCTCAATTGCCATCAATCCATAATAAACACAGCCTAAAGCAAAGCTTCTAGTTGTTGATGAAAATCTATCTAAAGCTTGTCAAAAGCAGAAGAAGGATCCCTTTCCTCCTACCTCTGACTCTGATTCCGACTTAGATCAAACATTTGGTGATTTGGATGAGACCATTGCTAAAACTCTAAAACTCGGGAAATCTAGTCTTCCAAACACCTTTATCGAAAGTGGAACATGTAAGAAAAAGTCTGAAGTTAATCCTCCAAGGCCTCCCAAATCTTTTCCTTCCACTACTTCCAGCCAGAAAGAGGATAATCGGAAAGATGATCAATTTTTGGCAAACCTTCTGTTGAAACACCTTTCCACATGATTTTGATTTGACAAAATTATTTAAAGTATATTTAAATTCCCATGATAAAATATTCCAACACATTAAATTTGGGTAAATTTCATCTATGGTGTACAACCTTTACCCTAAATCACACTTTGGTGTACAAACTTCAATTTGTCACACTAATATATACGTACTTAGGGGTGATCTCCCACTGTGGTGTACAGCAGGTAAAAATGACCGGTCAACGCTCAGTCAATGCGCCATCTCAGCTTTGACCGGTCAAAAAGTCAAAAATTAACCTTTCAAATATATAATTACTAAAATATCCTCCTTTTTCTATTTTAACATTATCCTTCATCTTCTTCCCCTATTTCTTTCTCTCCTTAAATCATCTCCCTCTTTAAATTTCTTTCACTCTAACAGGTTTAAGAGGAAAAATTAGAAAGAATTTCCGGAATTAATGCTTAACTGGATTCCTCAATTATGTTTTGCTCAGTGCTAACAAAATAAGCTACCAATAAATCACGTGTACAGCAATGGGCAAAACACCATACCTGCTCAGCTAGGATACGAGCTTTATCAGGCTAACCAATTAAATAAGCTACAATTAATTTGTGTGGTACATGAATGAGTCAAATTTTCATTTGTATGCTTTCAGCTCCAAATAAAAATCCCAACTTTGAAAAACCAAGAACAGAAACACTTGAAAGATTGAGTCACCAAATCAGCTATTAATAATAATCAATGGAGAGATTTCACTCACCAACAAATGCAACCAAACTATGAGGATGTAATATTGGTGAACGTTAATTGTAAATAATGGTGAGTGAAATTATTTCTGTTTTTGTAAAACGTAAATTGTTTTGTAAATAATTGTGAATGGTTTTGTAAATTTATGAGGATGTAATATTATTTGGTAGAGAGAGAAATAAGGTAGAGAAAGAAGAGTTAGAGAGAGAAAGGGAAAGGGAAAGGGAAAGGGAAAGGAAAAGGAGGAAGAAGGAAGATGAGGGTATATAAGTAATTTTATATTAGTTGGTCAAATTTTGACTTTTTGACCGGTCAAACTGCTGATGTGGCGCGTTGATTTCGCGTTGACCGGTCATTTTTACCTGCTATACACCAAAGTGGGAGGTCACCTACAAGTTCGTACATATTAGTGAGACAAATTGAAGGTTGTACACCAAAGTGTGAAATTGGACAAAAGTTGTACACCATTGATGAAATTTACCCCATTAAATTTAGATGCTTTAATTTATTAATACTAATGTGTTTGTTCAATGTTGAGTTAATTGATTTATAAGAATTAAAGACATTAAAAGATCAAAGCCCAAAAGCCCACAAGAGAAGGTCAAAGCCTAGTCAACATTCATAAGCCTTGCGGCCCAGCAAAGCAAAGCTCAGCCCAGCGGAAGGAAGAATCGAGAAGGAATATCTCAATTGCTTCAGCCGAAGCTGCTGAGTCAAGCAGACAAGGAAGTCAGGTCAGTAGCTGGCCTGAACAACTTAGAGACAAAGTCTTTCTACTTAAGAAAATATTCAGATGAAGCAGAAAGCTGTCTGGAACACTTTTCCATAAATATGGAGACACTCTGACGAGCCTGAGCAAAAGCAACTGATCCCTGACGAAGACAGAAGATGCAACGTTCTTATTGGCCGAAGACGCCGAGCACTGACCGAGCGAAAGCGACAGGAAGCCGTTTCCCTCCAACGGTTATTTCAAAATTCGAAATGACTGAGGTCTCAGCTGTCATTATAAATAGGCCTCTCAAATGCTTCATTCGATGCAGATCTTCATCAAGTCGAACCGCTGACCAAATAGCAACTTGAAGTTTCTGTCTTGAAAAGCAAAGCAATTCTTACACCAATTCTTATTTTCGTGTAAAAGTCTAGAGTGAATTATTCATCTAAAGTGTTCTTCATTTTTTTAGAACAAACACTTTATCATTTCTAGAGATTAGAAAGGAGAAGTTGAGTTGCTTGGTTATAACACTCAGCAGTAGAGATAGTATTGAGTAGAAGAATAGAGGAAGATACTCTTGTATACTCAGTAGCTATTATAAAAGGTTTGTGCTCTACCTGAAAGAGCTCAGTAGTGGATTCAAAAAGCTCGAAAGGATTCTAGGGACTAGACGTAGGCAAGGAGGCCGAACCAGGATAAGTCTGCTGAGTAATATCTTTCTAACCCTTTACTCCTTCATATTGCTTGTTGTGTATTGCCTAGTAAAATGCTAAAAAGAACATACGTTGAGTTGAGTGATCTGAGAGCTGAGTTCAGGAATAGACTTAAATGTTATATCCTGACTCACGATAGAAGCAATTTTAGTCAGCAGTCGACTAAGCTTGCCTCTAATCTTACTCAGAATCGCTGTGCTAAAAGACTTAGTAAAAGTCTTTGTTAAAAATATAAGTCATCCTCACATGAAAATTTTAAATCCCTTGGAACTAACTTTGTCACATTACACAAGACCAACAAGTGGTATCAGAGCTTAACAAGCTCAATTCACAAGATAAAGCTATATTGAGCTGATCCCTATAATGGTTGAAAACAGCACTCGTTTCCTCCCTGGAAATCAGACAACTCAGATACTCCCTGAGGGATTATCTATCTCTAGGCCTCCACTGTTCTTCGGGTCTAACTATACCTTTTGGAAAAACATGATGAAAAATTTCATTCAGGCAACAAATATGAGTGCATGGCTATCTATAGTCTAAGGCCCATTTGTTCCCTATGAAACTGTTGACGGCGTAAAAGTCATTAAGGAAGAGGCTAAGTGGTCAGAGGATGACCTCAAGAAACTACAAAATCATGCCTCGACTATAAACATGCTTCACTGTGCTCTAGATGCTACAGAGTACAATAAGATTTCAGGTTGTGAGTCAGCACAAGAAATCTGGAAGAAGCTAGAGGTCACCTACGAAGGAACCAGCAAAGTCAAGTAGTCCAAGGTGAACCAACATATGCGGTTGTACGAGCTGTTCGAGATGAACGATGGTGAAGGAATCTCTGAGATGAACTCAAGATTCACCAATATAATCAACGAGCTCAAGAGACTCGGCAAGAACTTCATTGAGGAAGAACAAGTGAAGAAAATACTGAGGAGTCTTCCCAAAAACTGGCAGGCGAAGAAAACTGTCGTTGAAGAAGCTCGGGACTTGACCACCTATAAGTATGATGAGCTCATTGGATATCTGCTGACCCATGAGATCTCAATGATGAACTTTGAGGTGAAAGAAAAGTCTAAAGACAAGAAGCAAAAGTCTCTTGTCATGAAAGCTGACTCTACCGATGGGGACTCATCGGATGATGCAAAAATGGCCATGTTCACTAGAAACATGAAGATGTTGTTCCACAAGAATGACAAATACAGCAAGAAGTCGTTCAAAAGGAATGGCAAATACAAAGCTGAGTCAAGCGACAGCAGATACAAGAAAGAAAGCTCAAAGCCCATCACCTGCTTTGAATGTCATCAAACTGGCCATATCAAATCAAGTTGTCCTACCTTGAAGAAGGATAAGAAGAACAGAAGAAAGGCAATGGTGGCTACCTGGAGCAACAGTGGTGAATCATCATCATCATCAGAAGCTGGTGCCACTGAGTCAGTAAACATCTGCTTTATGGCTGATGAGTTTGCTGAGCCTTGTGCTTCTGAGCAAGCTGAACCCTTATATGCATCAGACAATAAGGAACTCACCACTGAGGTAATGTCTCTACCTTTGCTCAGAAATGAAATGATAAATGCCATGAGTGACCTCTACACACTTGTTAAAAAATGTAACAAGAAAGTAAAAGCACTCAGCAGGCGATGTGATGAGATAGAGGAGGTCAAGCTCAGTGACCTTCGACATCTTCTCCAGGACAATACCAGGCAGGATGAAAATCTAAAGATCATGCATAGGTTTGTCACTGAGGTCCAATCAGATTCAAAGAAATTGAAAAACGACATCACATCTATTCAGAACCAACTCGGGGTTCTGAATAAAAGAAACTTCCATCAACACGCTCAGTACTCATGTACTGGTCAGCGGAGATGGAATCCCCAGCAAAACGTCCAATGTGACTTTTGTGGGAAGAAATGGCACACAGCAAATGTGTGTCGCCGTGCTCAGCACTCAGGTGCTGGTCAGCGGAAATGGATTCGCCAGCAAAAGATCAACTATGACTTTTGTGGAAAGAATGGCCACACTACAAAAGTGTGTCGCCACCGAGTAAAATATAATGTATCACCTGATGAGCCTAACAAACGAGGACCCAAAAAGCTGTAGGTACCTAAAAGTAACTAGTGTATTGCAGGTTGGCCTGAGGTGTGCTGAGAAGTCAAAGTTATGGTACATTGACAGCACATGCTCGAGGCATATGATTGGTGATGAAACTCAGTTCATCACACTCGTGCATAAATATGGAGGAAGCGTAAGTTTTGGAGACAACAAAAAGGATAAGATAGTAGGTTCAGGAACCGTTGGTGGCAATCCTACTATTGAGTCAGTCTCCCTAGTCAGAGGACTTGAATATAACCTACTGAGCGTAGCTCAGCTGTGTGACAGCGGTAGGAAAGTTATATTTGATGCCTCTGGATGTAAAATACTCGATGGAAAAACAAATGAATGGATTTTAACTGCCCCTCATGTTGACAATGTCTTTATGCTGAATTTGGAAAAGAAGTTTTCAAAAAAATATATGCTTAGTGTCAAAGGAAGAAAATTCCTGGCTATGGCACAGGAGACTTGGTCATGTAAGCATGGACCTCCTGGCCAAATTAGCAAGAAAGCAATTAGTTGAGGGACTGCCCAAACTTAAGTTTGAAAATGATCAATAATGCAATGTTTGTCAGCATGGAAAACAAACTAGAAAATCTTTTCAAAGTAAAAACATAGTCTCAACCAAGCGTCCATTGGAGTTACTACACTTGGATCTCTTCGGACCAGTCCAGCCGCTGAGCTTAGGTGTTAGGAGATTTTCCTTGGTCATTGTAGATGGCTTTTCTAGGTACACTTGGGTCATCTTGCTCAGTAGCAAGGATGAAACATTTGAGATGTTTTCAACACTGTGTAGAAAACTTGAAAATGATAAAGACCTAAAAATAGCTCACATCCGAAGTGATAATGGTGGAGAATTCAAGAATCAATTGTTTGATGAATTCTGTGAAGCCATCGACATTGACCATAACTTTTCTGCTCCTAGAACTCCTCAACAGAATGGGGTAGTTGAAAGGAAGAACAGAACTCTAGTTGAAATGGCCAAGACAATGCTGAGTGAGAATAGGCTTCCAAAGTACTTTTAGGGAGAAGTTGGGGTAAATTACATACGTGGTGTACAACCTTTACCCTGAATCACACTTTGGTGTACAACCAAAATTTTGTCACATTAAACCGTACGAACTTCATGTGACCTCCCACTAAAATGTACAGCCAGTTTTTGTGACCGGTCAACGCTGGTCAACTATGCCATGTCAGCATTTTTCACTGTAGAATTAAAAAAGGTGGGACACACTCTTTATGGAATGACTAATATAACCTTATTCTTTATAAATTTACTAAAATACCCTCATCTTCTTCCTTCAACCCCTCTCTCCCATTTCTCTCTCTACATCTTCTCTCTCACTCCTCTCTCTACCATTTCTCTCTCAACCTGTTCAACCCTCTCTTTGTTGACCTGATTTCCATGAGGTTGTTTTTTCATTGTTATGAACAGCTGAGCTTGGAGTTCTTTGTAGCTTGTGGTGATCTGATCCAACATTATTTTGAGCTTCTTATTCTTATCATGCAATCTCTCTAACTCAACCTCCATTTTCCTTGCCTGCAAAACCATATATATTCATTTAAATCTCAAGAAAAACACTCGGGTGAAATCAATTCAAAATTACAAGTGATCGTGCCAAAACTCACTTCATTATTGGGCAATTTAATTCTTATTTCTCTGCTGGGAGTCATGAGCAGATTCAGTCCAGTCTGTAACAAATGAATAGTATTAAATTATGGGTAACTTTAAAACGTTAAGCAACATGTGTGTATATTGAATTGAAATCTTACGTTTACCTCGCCAGAACCGGAATCAAGAACAGCAGTTGACGTCGACGAAATATCCTTCATCTCTCAACCATGAGTCGTCAATTTGTGATCGGTGGAGAAGAAATCGACTTCTTTAATCATTAACTTGTTGGATCCATGGAGTTTTGAGAAAAATGAACAGCTGGATTGTGGCGGAGACGGTCACCGGATTGTAGGAACGTCAATTCCATGGTTTGCTTTTCCATAAAAATTAGAAAAGAGAAGAAAAGAATAGAAAGTAATTGTGTATGCTTTGCAACACAAGTATATAATTTCAACCATGTTCAACTGTTTTTCTTTTAAGAGATATTTATGAGAGAGAAAGAAAAAGAGAGAGAAATCTGATCTTTTTTTATTCTAATTCTTAATGGTAGAGAGAGGATTGAACAGGTTGAAAGAGAAATGGTAGAGAGATGAGTGAGAGAGAAGATATAGAGAGAGAAATGAGAGAGGGGGGTTGAAGGAAGAAGATGGGAGTATTTTAGTGAATTTATAAAGAATAAGGTTATATTAGTCATTCCATAAAGAGTGGGTCCCACTTTTTTTAATTCTACAATGAAAATTGCTGATGTGGCATAGTTGATCAGCGTTGACCGGTCACAAAAACTGGTTGTACACTTTAGTGGGAGGTCACCTGAAGTTCGTACGGTTTAGTGTGACAAAATTTTGGTTGTACACCAAAGTGTGATTTGGGGTAAAGGTTGTACACCATGTATGTAATTTACCCGGAGAAGTTGTTAACACAGCGTGCTATATACTCAATAGGGCTCTAGTCAGACCTATACTGAGGAAACCCCCTATGAACTTTGGAAAGGACGAAAACCTAACATAAGTTATTTTCATGCCTTTGGTTGTAAATGTTTTATTCTAAATACTAAGGACAACCTTGCTAAGTTTGATTCAAAAGCTGATGAAGCTATCTTTTTAGGCTACTCAACAAACAACAAAGCGTATAGAATTTTTAATAAACGAACTCAGGTTTTAGAAGAGTCTGTTCATATTGAGTTCGATGAAACTAACCCTGCAGATAAGGTTAATCGGATGACTGAAGATGATCCCAGCTCAGCACCTGCTGACCTGAGTACAACTACTGAGTCACTCCCTCAATGGCTGACTAAAAGTAAAAACGAAACTCAAATCATTTTCACTGACCAATCTAAACCTACAGATATTATTGAAACACAAACCGCTGAAGACATTACACTGCCGAGAGAGATCAGAATCCCAAGAAGACATTCTGTAAGTAACATTCTCGATGCTGCTGAGAACAACCCGATGACCAGAAATCAACTCAGGAGATACCTCAGTAATGTAGCCTTCCTCTCAGTTTTTGAACCGAAGAACTTTTCAGAAGCTGAGAACGATGAGTTCTGGATGGGTGCAATGCAAGAGGAACTTGACCAATTCAGAAGGAATGAAGTATGAGACTTAGTGCCAAATCCAAAAATCCAGAAGACTATAGGAACAAGATGGGTCTTCCGCAACAAGCTAGATGAACAAGGGAACGTAGTCAGGAACAAAGCCAGACTTGTAGCTCAAGGTTACAGTTAGTGGGAAGGTGATAGCTCCCATTTGTATAGGGTTTTTAGACCCCTTTTAGTTCGTTTTTGTTTTATTTCCTTTTAACTTTAGTATCAATTTGTTACAATTTAGTTTAAATTAGTAATTTCTAGTATTTATGGCGTTTTCTGTGTTTTTAGGTGTTTTTAGGCCTATTTGAGCATTTCCGAACCAGACCCAAGCCTATTGGAGCATTTTCGGATCATTCAGGGACCATTAGTGCACTTTTGGGATTCATCAGGGACCATTAGAGCACTTTTCGGAAGCCTAGAGACCTAAACGGATAAAAGCCGGAGCAAAATCGCCCCATTTAGGACCTGTCTCGTCGAGACAATACCTGTCTCGTCGAGACAGATTGTCTCGTCGAGACAGGCCCTCGTCTCATCGAGACACTCCTTGTCTCGATGAGACGAGGCGGGGAAAGGCGCACCAGCGCCTTCCCCCTTGCTGAAATGTGCGGATCGGGTCCTAAAGCCCATTAAAAACACTTTGTAAAAGCCTATTTTGCCCCCGGAGACATTAGGGTTTCTCCCTAACTCTATAAATAGGGAGCTAATCTTCATTATTCGTGGGGATTAGCCACTCAATAAATCAGAGAGCCGTTAGGACTTTCTCTCCTCCACAATGTAGATTTTTATTTTTTAGATTAGATTTCTAGCTTTCTAGATTGGGTTTATTTTCTGTTTTGTCTTTTCTTTCAAGAACGATTGATGGGAGAAGCTCCTCATCTTCTATATTTATAATCGAATCAGACAAAGCGGGTTTTAGATTTCTATCTCTCTCTTTTATCTTTTGCTTTTATAATTTATTTTGGATGTTTTCCGTTATTCATGATTTCCTCCTATTATGATTAGTTTGTTTATGAACTGATCCCCATCCAATTTGGGATGGGGATGAAATTGATTATATGAATATGTATGATTAAGGAACTAGGGCCTTTTGATTGATCAGTTTATGCATGCTTGATGCCTAGATGATGTTAAGAACAGGATTTATGATAGAATGAGCATTGATAATGGTCAAATAGCCTGTTTATGTATATAATGTGCTTAATGCCTGTGACCCTGACATTAAATAGGATTATAGATAGATGAGAACCTAACCACGGAATCGTCTATACCGAATTTGTATTAACCTGACTTCGCTAGAGACCACTAGGAATGAGGCTTTGTGGCTGGGCTACGGCTTTAGCCTTAGTTGTCAATAAACCTAATGTTTTGAATGACCTAGGGTATATGCCTAATCAAGCCGTCACCCGAATGCATGTGAATAGGAAGGACAATATTGATCACATTAGTCTTTCACTTAGGACAATTACCTTCAATCATTGGTAAAATATAAATCTGAACTCCCTAAACCCATACATAGGATTTAATCAAAGGATTCCTCAGCCTAGATTGTGCCAACCATTAATTCACCTTCTACCCTGTCAATTGTTCATTTTATTCTGTTATCTTTATTGCTTTCATTTCATTTAATTAATTATCAAAAACCCAAATATTTATCCAACCCTCTAAACAATTAGATCACTCTAGGTAGATTTACTAGTTGTAACAAATAGTCTTTGTGGTTCGATCTCGTGCTTAGCACAATATTACTTGTTGCGATAGGATACACTTGTCCTATTAAATGCTATATACTTTACGAGCATCAAATTTTTGGCGCCGTTGCCGGGGACTATTTCGTTTATAATTAGATTAAATTGAATAGGTTGAAATAATTATTTAGATTTGTATATAAAAATAAAAAAATATATATATTTTTTCGGGGTTTTCGTGTCGTCTCGTCGAGACACCTGGCTGTCTCGATGAGACACATTAAAAAAATATATATTTTTTTTCCCGTAAAAAAAATCCGTCTCATCTCGGCGAGACACTGTTCATCTCGCTGAGACGGACACGAAAAAAAAATTAAAATTAAACGTTTTTTCTTTTTCTTTTCTTTTGCTTTCTCTATTCTTATGTTTGTTTCTTTTTTTTCTATTGGCAGAACCCTTTAATCGGAATACTCACCGACGCCAGATTGATTTTCAGGACTGCAGCTTGGATTTGAAAATTTAGCATCGGAAATTCGGGATTGGATTGACAGCCACCCCTGAGGGAGTTTTTCTATCCTATTTCTTTTCTGCACTTTATGTTTTGCTTTTATGTAATGATGGAAGTTAATGCATGTTGTAAGTGTGGGGAGGAGATACTAGGATATGATGATTTTTGATTCTGCCATTTGCATGTTTTTATTTTTTTGTTTTTAAATTTTTCTATATTAGGTTGCATGTTTTTGTTTTAATTTTAGGATTTCATGCTTTCTGTTTTTGTTTGCTTTTTATTTTGATTCTAGGAATAAAAAGAATCCTAGGCAGTTGAATTTGATACATTTAGCTAACCCGACAATACAGTTGACAATGCGCTTAAAAATTTGCACATTCTAAATGAAATTTATGCATGCGAAAAATTTTGAACAACGTTTGAGTCTCCAAAGAGTATTATTTGCCTAAAATTGACATGGAACGGAACGTTAGTTGAGGCTAGAATTGATACAAATAACCCTTCAATTGTGAGTTAGAGCCATAAAGATCAATATTTTAGACTCATGATTAGGAACAATTGATCTCTTAGGTGTGAGGTTACATTTATTGTCTTTGTGCTCATAGGAATTGCATCCAATACTGGTTGAATTTTGTGTTTTTATTAAACTTGAAATGATTAGGCAACCTAGGTATAGCCCTTTGTGAATTTAGCATATTCTTTGTTTAGCCAAAATCCCTTAACAATTCCACTAGATAAGCCCATTTGAGCCTTTTACCTCTTTCTTTGATCAACCATGTTACAAACCTTAGCCTTCTTAAATATCCTTTCTCACCTAAGTTAATTGACTCAATTTAGTTTTGATAAATCCTTAGACACACCTATCTTTCAAATTCTCGCTAGCAATCATTAAACGATTGTACTTTTAATAGAAGAAGCAACCTTTACCCATTTGATTTTCACTCTTTATCCCCCTCTATTAAAAAAATGGTTAAAAACCAAATAAAAATAATAAAAATAATAAAAAAAACAATAAAATAGAGGAAAGGATAAAAGACATGTTTATATTTCTAGTTGCTTCTCGAATACTTCATTGACTCACAAACACAACCTTGAGCTTAAACCTTCTTATACATAGCAAATAACGTGTCCCTTTTGGATTCTGACTTGCTTGAGGACAAGCAAGATATTAAGTGTATCCTATCGCAACAAGTAATATTGTGCTAAGCACGAGATCGAACCACAAAGACTATTTGTTATAATGATAGGGGTGTTTCGTCCCTATCTTTTAGCGTGATTTACGGGTTGATTTTGGATAAAATAAATAAGTTTAATTACAAAAATAAAGTGTTTTTGATAAAATAAAGAAATAAAAATAAATCTCGTACTTTCAGTTTATTTTCCTCGTTTTTGATTAGTTTAGGAAATAAAAACGTCAAGCTAACTCGGCTCTCAAGTTTTGTATTTCAGGTACGAGAAAGGAGCAAAAATCCACTCCATACGCGGGGCGTGAAACATGGTGTCGGTAATGATTGCCTTATCCGCAGAAGCCATGTGGAACTGACTCAGCATACGCGGGGCGTATGCCACTCTACGCGGGGCGTATGACACATGTCGGCAATAATTGGCCTAATCCTGAAAGACAGACTGCATTGTCTCCTAGAGTCAACTCTCCTTACGCGAGGCATACCACCATATACGCGGGGCGTAAAAGGCAGCTCTTCAACATAAAAAGATCAGAGACTCTTTTACGCGGGGCGTACTTCAGCTACGCACGGCGTAAAAGCACCAATTCAAGCAATAAAACTCCAGAGACTCAAACACGCGGGGCGTGCAATCCTTTACGCAGGGCGTACTTGAGACAACAAGACAACGAATTGGTCCAAATGCAGGAGATTTCTGACGGAATGGGCATTCACGCGGGGCGTATCATGGGATTTCTGCACCAAATAATGTTGCTCCATACTTGTGCTTTGTGAAATTACAAAGTTGCCCTTGCTTGATGTCTATAAATAAGAAGCTCTTGAACTTCATTTGACACCAATTACATACTAGAGAGCTACACTATACTCTTTTCTTTCCTTGTAATTTAGATTCAGATTTTGTAAGTTAAACTCTCCCCCTCGAGAGCTTGTTCGTTGTTCCGGCGTTCCATTGACATTCCGTCCCACCATTCGTCACCAAGCTCGAGAGTTCCACCTCCACGACCTAGGAGACGGCTTTGAGTCCGGTTAGCTAGTTCCAAGGGCGGATTCTCCCTTTTTACTTGCTAATTAGCTTGTACTCTTCCTATGTACTAGGCTTGGTTGTATTTCATCTAATCACTTTCCATATTTATAACTTATGATTTATAATCTCTATTTCCCTTTATGTGTTAATGTTTATTGCTTGCTTTGATATTGATAATTGATTATTGTGTAGGAGAACGCGATTACCGCCGCCATTCGGGCTATCTTTAGGGAGTTATATAGGTGTTGCCTTACCGGAAGTGACAAACCGGAAACCGTAGGAATTGACAAGCCACGGAACTTACGGGCCCTAGTTTCTAATTCCCCCGCATTAGACACGCCTTGACTAGGAATCACGTAGTCTAAGTGCTTCACGGGTCGGTTCTATTACACTTGGTCGTCTTTGCAAGAGTAAACTATTATCCGTATACATTTAGAGTCATTATTCATCATGGTTATAACTTATCATATTCACCCCACTTCATAGAGTTTTAGCTACATAAATCTGTGTCGCCAATAGTAAGGAATAGTGTGTAGTTGTGTCTTACTTAACCCCAAAGTAATTACCGCTTAAATAACATACGAAACCGAGTCGTCTAATACTTGTAATTATAAATCCCGTGGATTCGATACCCGGTCTTAACCGGATTATTACTTGATAACGACGGGGTACACTTGCCCCTAAGTAGTGACGTCTAGTGAATTTAGAGCAATTAGAAAGACACATCCATAGTCCCATAGCACACTCATATCACACTACATCCGTAAACACAGCTAGACGAATCACGCGTCAAGTTTTTGGCGCCGTTGCCGGGGATTTATAATTTCCTACAATATTAGACAAAAATGTTTTATTGTTAGTTTAAGCATTTGTAAATATTGCTTTCTTTTTGTGAATAATTTGTTTTATTTCTTGATGTTACTAATAATTTTCTTTCCATGGTATGATGTCTTATAATTGTCGTCTGTGGGACGACCTCATGGATGACGAATGTTGGCACCGACAATCAACCACGCAATTCGATGTGGTAATCTCTATGCTTAAAGATATTCAAGTGAGATTATCTAACAATGAGGCATATTGCAGGGATTTGGGAAATCAAATCGCTGGATTGACATCTCGTATCGATTCAACCGCGGACGAACCAATTAGAGACACCAATCCGATGAGTCAAAATATAAAGCGCGAGTTAATTGAGCCTTCTCAAGAGGACTCTCCCAATACCGAAGGCTTTCTCAGTTGTGAGGAAACGGAGATTCTAATCGAAAAGCCGGTTGAGTGTGAACCCATGGAAGAGAATCCAAAAGTAGAAGAGTTTGAGGTTCCTTCTACCTCGGGTTATTTCACTCTTTTTGAGCTACCCAAGGAGTCAAAGAGGGAGCAAACTAAACTCTTCAATAATTTCTTTAAATATAGTTTTTGGTTTTCATTAAATTTCTTTGAATCTAACAATCCGTTTTGTAGGTACGGATTGTTCATTCAGGAATTTGCATTTCTAATGCGAGTGGAAGCATACACCTAGGAGGAAATGCTAAGTCGAGCTCACCAACTATAACGTAGCGCTTCTTGGGAGGCAACCCAAGCTCGAATAAGGGAGTTCTCTTTCCCAACTTTCATTTTTCGCATTTCATTTTCCTGCCGACTCATTTCTTTTCGTTTAAATAAAAAGAAAAACAAATCCCACTTTTTCCAAAAGAAAATAAGCCGCGCGGGGCGTACTCCATTTTTACGCCCCGCGTGTCCACTGTTTTTCTTGTCTAAATGGCTCAGAGATAGAAACACGCGAGGCGCCCCTCTTCGTGCGCCTCGCGTATTTGAGTCTCTGGCCAAAAATGGCTCAACATGCACCTCCTACGCGGGGCGCCCCCCTGGGCACGCCTCGCGTAGGACCTAACTCTAAGAGTTCTATTTTGTCCTTCTTTATTTTTGTTTTTGTTTTGTTTTCTTTTTGCGACGCCCTTGGAATAGGCGTCATTTTAATAACGCGGAGGGCCGTGCAACCCCGCACTTAACGTTTGTTTTGCACTAACCAAAAACAAAAATAAAAATTAAATAAACAACAAAATAATTAAACTAATTTATTGACTCTTAAATTTATTCCGACACACTACCTCCTTCGGAAATTGATAAAAGTTTCGTTATTTGTCGTTAAAAATAAAAGCGTCAGAACACGAGGGGATGATTTAATTAAGAGATTTTAGTCTTGGTTTTGAAGTTAGGGAATTTATAAAACGCTTAGGCTAGTACTAAACTAAAGCACTGAGCCTTAACCCAATTGTCATCTCCATAATGAATTTTGAAAAGACAATAAAAACGGGATAGTTGAGAATTTAGTGAAGACTCGATAGTACACAATTTAAACCCGAATCTTTGTGAGGTATTTTTGAGCCTAAAAAAGTTCGTACGAGAACTCTATTTCTTTCACAATTTTTCGAGAGCTTTGACTTCACTCGACTCATAGAATTTGCATCTAATACCGGGTTAAGTACACTTTGATAACAAGGGAGAAATTTCTGATCGGAGCTCGTCCCTGTGGGGGGCGTCGTTGGGTTCGACGGGGGAAACTCCGATGCCAAAGTCAGTAGAGAATATGAAGAATAAACTGTATTGACAAAGCTTAGAGAATATAGAAAAGTGTGTGTACCTTGATAGCCTAGAATGGTAGGCTATATATAGTTGAGAAGTTCGTAACCTCTAGGTAACTAGAAAGTCTCCATTAATGCTCATTTAATGGCGGTTACAAGTTACTCTTAACCTGGCGGGTAAGACAGTTAATGATCCATTTAATGATCCTTTATGGCCGAGCCGGCGGCCAGCCGTTACCAAGGTGAATGGAGAGATTCGCCTTAGAGATTCGCCAGCCGAATTCCTTTGCTACGTGGCATACTTAAAGGCGAATATCTCTTTTGGTCCTCATGATAATATCTCGATGTTATCAGAAGCCCCCCCTAAAATGCCTTTAAAGTCCTTTAGGGCTTTTGGACTTCTGCGCGCCGTCATACGCTCCCTCATTAATGTGCACTCTGTTCAACGCCATTTGATGGCCGACACGTGTGGTGGCACACTGCCCTAGGAAGGTTCAAAAGAAAACCCTTTTTTTCTTTTACTTTCTCTTTCTTCCTTATTTCTTCATCTCTTCTTGCCCTCGAAGCGTTTTCCCAGAAATTTTCCAGAGATCCTACTCAAGCTTCTACATTTCCATGTAAGTGCATTCTCCTTTTATCCTGAATGTTTAGAAGTTCATCTTCATCTTCTGGGTCGACTTCTGAACTTTTTAACTCGACATCTCCTCCTAAGATTGAAGTAGATTTTAGTTGGACCACTTCATCATCGGAAAACTCCCAATCTTCTGTAGGTGTGATTAATTCCGATTTAGTTGAGTTCAATAACTCGGCGCGTAACCATTACCAGACTCGTTCCACCAGAAATCCCTCTTTCTTTTCCTCTGTTTCCGATGCCGTTCCGGCCAGTGCTCGTAATCGGTTTCTGGGTTCAATGGCCACTTCTTCCTTCCCTGTTAGGAAAAAGAATCCTCGAGCGGAGTCCACTCCATCCCGTATGAATGCCGTGGATCTGGCGAATCTGGCGGATCGCTTCCCGTGGATCAAAAACTACGAGACCCAACTCGCTGCTTCTCATCAACGTCCCTCCAATCCGCCTAACGGCTTCCTTACTATATTTTGTAGTCATGTGGAGAGAGGGTTTCGTCTTCCTCTTCCCAAGATGATGGCGGATATTCTCTCATACTTTGACATTGCAGTCAGTCAGCTACATCCTAATGGCTGGCTCGACATGGCCTTAGACTGCTATCTCGCTTCAAATTTAGGCATTGTTTATACGGGTCGTATCTTTAGAGCCTTTCATAAACCTTCCAAGAGGAAGTCGGAATCCTATCTTACATTTGCCAAGTTTGGTGTCTACTCGCCCTTTTACGACAAAATGTCCAACATTCATAGCTGGGATGAGAGTTTCTTCTATGTGAAGATAAAGGATGATGAACCGTTAGGTTTCCCTTCAGTTTGGAATTCTCGTCCGCTACATATGGTGGGTGACATGCGAATCTTAACAAACAGTGATGAAGAGGTGGCGAATCTCATGAAGCAGATCAAGGTGGATGCATGGACTTATGCGGATGCCTTAGCCTTCATGATGAGTGACATTCCATTGATTCGCCGAGAAGAGGATCAATTTATTTATTCAAAAATTACTCAGTTTGATCAAGGTACCTTTCTGTTACTTTCAGGAGTCTTGATTATTTTGATGTCTTCTTTGGCAGGGGTGTATCTAAGGCCAATCACGCTCTTGCAGAGACGCGCATGAAGCTTTTGGAAGATGAAGCGCGCAAGAAAAGTCAAGCGGCTAATCCTCAAGCTGACACGGGCAAACGTCCTACGGAGACAGCTGTTGATCCGCCACTGAAGAAGAGGCGGCCCAACACTATTGGTAGTACTAAGATTATGGCGGACGCGATACGATCCGCCAAACCTGCTGAGAAGATTGTTCAGGTAATCCATCTCTTGATTACCTTTTTTGCTCATCCGATTCTAAAGCGGCATATGGTTCTTTTCTGTTTGTGCAGACGGCGAAGCCCGATATTGGAGGATACTGGTCCGCCAAATTGGGGGCCCAAGGTTCTTTTGAGAATGAATCCCTTCTGAATGATCTGGATGAAGCCTTGGGTCAGGTGGGAGAGGTACAAAGGAACTATAACCAAATCCCTGGACCAATTCACATCCACAAGGGGAAATCAGAGCTTCTTTCGGTGAGTTCAAAAAAGAATGTAGATAGTGGTAATTCCTTCACTCCCTTTTCGCCCTTGGACTAAATCATTTTGTCTTTTATAGCTGTATGCCCGTCTGCGTACTTTGGAAAATGGGCTTCTTCAGAACGTGGCGGACAGAGCAACTATTGAAAAGTTAGAAAAAGAGATAGCGAATGCCAATTCCACCATTGCTTCAGCAAACGCGAATCTAGCTTCCGCCACAGCTGCTTTAGTTCTTCGGGATGAGGAGATTAAAAATTTAAAGGCAAAGATGGCTTCTGATGCCAAAAGCCATGAGGATGCTCTCGGAGAAGCTGAATACACGGCGGGTGTACAGGCGTTTTATTATGGCGAGATGCTTATGGCGTACTTCTCCCTAGCCTATCCTGAAGTTGACTTCACAGATCCCCAGTTCGCCGTCCCCGAACCAGAAGACGTGGCGAGGTTTAATAAAATGCCAGATGTCAGGGAATACCTCCGCAATTATGTACGGAGATGGATGAAGGGACCCATGCAGGAAACCAAACCTTCTACCATGGCTGTGGCGGATGATTCCGAAGAGATGCCGCCCAAGGCAGGTACAGAACCAATTCTTGATTCTGTCCTTCCACCGGGTCCTGTTCCTTCGAAGGATAAGGAGGTATCTCCTGATGGCGGATCTGTGACTGTGGTGAAGAAGGATCCTCAAGCAAGCATCGTAGGCGAAGGAAGCACAAAAGAGGATGCCCCTATTATTATTTAGCTTTTGCTAGAGATTTTTTTGTAAAAACCTTCTAAGTACAATTTGGTTAATCCTTTACGCTGCTGTCTATTTATTTTACTCTTACATTTGTGCAAAGAAGGATTTTAAATATAAGCATGTTTAGGATTTATGTTTGGAGTAGGTGGCCAGCCATACTCCATGGTATGAACCTTTGCGAAGGTTTGAAGCTGTTCTATTCCTTCTTGGAGGAAGTAAAGCTGCCCAGGGGTTCAATTTGCTACCTATCTTTGAGGTGAAATGATCCGCCCGTAGGACTTGTGAATCCTTCTCTGGGAGGGATAAGAGAGTGTAAAGACCTTGCGTCCAAGGATCGTTTTAACTCTATCGGTGATCAGGATCCGCCAAATGGCGGATCTACTGTGAATGTGGAGAGCGTTGGATGCCCCCCTTCTTTTTAAGACTGGAATATTGATATTGCAGCAGTAAACTATAAAAAGAACATAGATAATAAAACCAACAATGTTTATTAATGGGAGAAACACCTTATTACAGCGAATAGGTCTTTATAAATGAGCCTCGTTAAAACCTTTAACAAGAAAAACCACATGGGAAAAAGCTTGTTAAAGGAAAAAGAGTACTCAAGACCATGAACATACTTCATTTTTTAACAAAGTATTTGTGGAGGTTTTGGAGATTCCACGTGCGTGGCAGTGTATTGCCCTCCGTATCTTGTATTTTGAATGTGGCCGGTCCAACCTTGTCTACTATCTGGTATGGACCTGTCTAGTTGAGCCCCAACTTGCCCTTGCCTTCTCGAGATTGGACTTTGTCAGTTTTGCGAAGCACAAGATCTCCTATCTTTAGATCTACAAGCTTGGCATTTTTATCATGGTAAGCCGCGATCCGCTGTTTGTATGCTGCCATGCGTACATAGGATTGGTTCCTGCGATCCTCAACCTGATCCAAATGCTCCCTTAGTCGTTTGTTGTTGTCCTCTTCACAATAAAAAGGCTACCCGATCACTGGGGACTTGTATTTCAACTGGGATCACGGCCTCCACTCCATGAGAAAGGGCGAATGGTGTTTCCCCAGTAGCTGTTCTTGGGGTGGTACGATAAGCCGATAAAACACTTGTAAGCTGATCCGCCCACTTCTTGTCATGCTCTCCCAACCTCTTCTTTATCCTCTTAACAATTGTCCGATTGGTAACTTCGGTCATTCCATTGGACTGAGGATAATAAACGGAGGCGAATCTGTTCAGGATGCCCAACGCCTCACAGAAAGCCTTGAATTTGCCACAGTTAAACTGTGTTCCGTTGTCAGTGATGATGGTATGTGGAATGCCATATCTTCCCACGATGTTGTCCTTGACAAACTCCACCATCTGTTCTGCTGTAATAGAGGAAACAGCCTCGGCTTCTACCCATTTGGTGAAATGGTCTACTGCCACTATTACGTACCTCTTTTGCCGACGAGTTGGGGGAAATGGGCCAACGATGTCTATTCCCCAGAGGGCGAATGGACGTCCCTCAATGATTGGCTTTTGGATATGTTTGATAGTATGTGACTCATTTGCGTGAATCTGACAATTGTGACAAGATTCTACCAAACTCTGGGCATCTAATTCAGCTGTGGGCCAGTAGAAACCTGCTAACCTGGATTTCTTCAAAATCGTGGCGGATGCTTCATGTGACCCGCAAGATCCCTCGTGTAGCTCCTTGAGGATCTGCTGCCCTTCTTCTGGTAGAATGCATTTTAGCCAAGGATGACTAAAGGATTTTCTATAAAGACCATCATTGATCAAGGAGAAATAAGCTGATCTCCTGACTATCCTCCGTGCCTCTTCCTTGTCTTCAGGTAATGTTCCATTTAGCAGATATTGGCGGATGACTAACCTCCAATCATCTTCCACCGTTGTGAGTAGGGACACTTCTTCAGGGGCAAATGCTGGAGCCATTTTTACTTCAAAGGGACAATCCGGGTCCGCCCATTTTTCCTCACAAGAAGCCATTTTGGCCAATTGATCAGCCTCTGTATTGGATTCCCTTGGTATGTGAATCAATTCCCACTTAGTTTCTTTAACTTCAAGGTGATCTAGCAACTTTTTGACTTCTGCTACATATTTGGCCAGAACCTCGTCTTTCACCTCGTAATTCTTGATTACTTGGTTGACCATTAGTTTTCCTAAAAACTTCCCATATGTTGCCCCGAAAGTGCATTTCTCTGGATTCAACTTGATGTTGTGGTGCCGAAGCACGCCCAATACCTCCTTTATATCCTCTGCATGCCTTTCTACAGTTGTGCTTTTAATGATCATATCATCTACATAGACAGAATAATTACCGCTCTTATTGTCCGTGAATATCTTGTTCATCATCCTCTGATAGGTAGCACCTGCGTTCTTAAGCCCGAAGGGCATGACTTTAAAACAATAAGTAGCTTGATGCGTCACGAACGAGGTCTTGATTCTATCTGAGGGTTCCATGGGGATTTGATGATAGCTTGACTTCACGTCGGTAAAGGAATACATTGCGTGACCGGCAGTTCCATCTACAAGCATGTCTATACATGGCAAAGGATAGTTATCCTTGGGGCAAGCTTTATTGAGATCTGTAAAGTCAATGCACATGCGGTAAGATCCGCCAGCTTTCTTGACTAACACGACGTCCGCCAGCCACTGGGTGTAAAGTACCTCCTCAATGGCATCCGCCTTTTGGAGCTTGGTGATTTCTTCCTCTATCACCTTTTGCCTTTCCGGACCATGGTTTCTCCGCTTCTGAGCCACAGGAACTGCATCTTTATCGATGTTGAGTTTATGGGTGATCACGTCCGGGCTAATTCCGGGGAGAACTTCATCCTTCCATGCGAAGACATCTTCAGCTTCACAAAGTACTTTGGTGATTGCATCTCTGATCTTGCCTTGTAGCCCCTTAGCTATCCGCACCTGCTTCTCCTCTGCCATAAAGTACATTTTGGTTTCACCTAAGGCCATTGTGACACGCTCCTCTTCGTCTTCTTCCTTAGATTGAGGGCGAATCATTAAGGATGCCGAATATGTTTCTTGGGCCACTTTTTGACAACCTTTGACCATCACACCTCCCTTGACCGTGGGAATGTAAAGTGTCAAATGGCGAATAGAGATAAGAGCTGCGACTTCGGAGATAAAAGGTCGTCCGAGGATAATATTGTAAGCTAATTGTCCATCCAAGACCGAGAATTCCAAATCTCCTCTCCAAACTTGATCATTGTCAGTAAGCTCACAATCCAAAGTAACTTGGCCTTTCGTCTGAATGGTATGACTTGTTACTCCCAAAATGTCGACCACCGTCGGCTCCACCTGGACGGGATCAATCCTGAGTTTGGCGAATGCTCCTCGAGTAATGACATTACATGAACTTCCCGTATCAATCATTACCCTCTTCATTTCCCAACCTTCAACCATCATGGTGACAACCAGTGCATCCGCATAGGGTGGAATCTCAGGACCTGCATCTGAGAAAGGGCGGTTTAATGATGTCCTATCAAAGGCGGTCGTCTTCGCCTTTTTCAATGCTGGCTGATAACCAGGTCCGCCTGCTATGACATTGATGGTACCCTTTCCTTCTTTCTTTGGGTCCTCCTTGGATCTATCATCTTCTTTTCCTTCCGCTTGGATGAACCGATCCAATTTACCTCTTTCAATGAGTCGTTCAATTTCTCGAGCTAACTCCCAGCAAGCATCTGTATCATGGCCATTTTTCCTGTGATACCTACAATAATTTTTGGGATTTTTACCTTTATTGGTGTACTCCCCCCCTTTTGGCTCGGGGTATGAAATGCTCCGCTTGTGCTGGCTGTTCTCAATCCACATAAGAACTTCACTTTTAGAAGCATTGAGAGGTGTGAAGGAGGTGACAAACGTCGATTTGTTCCGAGAATCCCTTCGTTTGTTTCGAGAGGAAGAATCCTGACGTTTGTCCTTGTCCCGGTCCCGAGGACGAGATTCGCCTCTGTCCTTTTTTGGTGATGATGGCGAACCTCGGCGGATGTCATCTACCTCTATAAAGTCTTTGCAACGCTCCATTAACTCTGCCATGCTGGTGGGCTTTTTACGAATGAGATCCTCTTGCAAACTTTTACAAGTAGTGTTTCTCACAAAACACTCCACAGCTACGGAGATATCTACATCAACGATTTGTATACACAATTGGTTGAAAGTGTCCACATAGTCTCGGAGGGGTTCATTCGCCCTCTGCTTTAATTCAAAAAGCTTTCCAGATTTCACCACTGCAGGAATACAACCAGCAAATTTAGCACAAAATTCCCTGCTTAATTGATCAAAGCTGTTTATTGATCCTGGAGGTAGAGATTGAAACCACAAATAAGCTGGACCTCCCAGCGTGGTGACAAACATTTTGCAGAGCACGGGTTCGGTGGCTCGATTGAGCCTGGCCAAGACTCGATACTTTCGAACATGAGCCTCTGGATTATCTTTGCCTGTGTATATTGCGAGATTAGGAATCTTGAAAGCTCTGTCGGTTTCCTCTGCCTCGATCCAAGCTGTAAAAGGCGAATCCCTATTGGCGAATGGATTGTGCCTAGCATTTTCTTCGTTCATTTGGAGTACTAGGGCCCTCACTCTATCATCAAAATTCTCCGGATCCGCTCTGGGGCGAACCCTTCGTGGCAATCTGCTTGGAGAAGAAGAAGAGGAAGAACTTGACTCAGACGATGGATCTGATGGCGAATGTCTTCCTGCATTACCACGTCCGCCCCCTCCTCTCCCTCCACCATCTCCTCCACCACTTCCTCTGCCTGGGGGAGTTGGACCATTTCCTCCTTGTTGACCTCCAGACGAGGTGTGTCCAACAGTTCCTAAAGATGGATGTGGCGGTGGTCCGCCTACATGAGATGTTTTTTCTGGCCTTTTGCTTCTTCTACGACTAGTAGATGGAGGTGATCTGCCATGGCGTGGGGATCTTGCTCGCTTATTTTTATCCTTTTTATGCTTTTTACGAATGGGCTCCTTAAATCCGCCAAGAGACGAATTTGTCCGTGGGCGCCTAGGTACATTTGGCCCATCAAGATTAAACCTTGGAACCTCTGATCCGCCAGGAGGGACCGTATCATTCCTTCGACTTCCCTCACCAGGAAATAACTCCCTGATAACCGGTCGTCCGCCACCCGATGTCGTAGTAGTTATCATGGAATCAATGTTGTGAGCTTGAAGGAATGAAGAGCTATGGGCACCTGGTCCCAGACCAAAGTTTAATGGAGGTAAAGATGAGACAGCTGACGTAGATACCGTACTCCAACGAGGAGGAAGAGTCATGAACGCCCGGAGGCGATTCCCAATTTCGAGCCCATACCGTGCCTCGATATCCCGAGCACACATATCGATGAAAGAAGCAGTGGGCATATTTCCATCGATATTTGTTATAGGAGCAGTTGTGTTAGTGCGACCAGCACTAGATGGTGTAATTATCGGTGATTCAATCCCAGAGGAGGGATTTTGTCCTCCATCGGTCATGATGTTTCAGTGTGAACGAAAAACCCTTTATTTGATCAAGGATTCCACGTTCACCGCACCAATTGATAACAAGGGAGAAATTTCTGATCGGAGCTCGTCCCTGTGGGGGCGTCGTTGGGTTCGACGGGGGAAACTCCGATGCCAAAGTCAGTAGAGAATATGAAGAATAAACTGTATTGACAAAGCTTAGAGAATATAGAAAAGTGTGTGTACCTTGATAGCCTAGAATGGTAGACTATATATAGTTGAGAAGTTCGTAACCTCTAGGTAACTAGAAAGTCTCCATTAATGCTCATTTAATGGCGGTTACAAGTTACTCTTAACCTGGCGGGTAAGACAGTTAATGATCCATTTAATGATCCTTTATGGCCGAGCCGGCGGCCAGCCGTTACCAAGGTGAATGGAGAGATTCGCCTTAGAGATCCGCCAGCGGATCTCCTGGAGCTAATCCAGGGAGATTCGCCAGCCGACTTCCTTTGCTACGTGGCATACTTAAAGGCGAATATCTCTTTTGGTCCTCATGATAATATCTCGATGTTATCACACTTATTTGTGGTAAAAAGGCAATAGATGATAAACCAAACCCACTTAGGTTAATCTTTCTTAATTTATTTTTCTCGTTTTCATTGAACATTAGGAAACCCCTTCGAGCCTATTAACCAACCCTTTTGTTAAACACCCTTTTAAACATTTAACCCTTTTTCCTCTTGTTCAAATACCGACATAATCAAGTTGCACCTGAATTACCCGAAATAAGTCACGGCCTTAGCAAATGAGCACCATAAGTTTTCAAAATATTGTTTTTGTGCCTCTATCAAAACAAAGGATACAATAAAAATAAAAAGGCATTCTCAAGCTCCACCCGAGCAATTTTGAAGTATATTTTGTAAAATTCGCCAAGGCCGAAATAAACAAAAATACGGTGCAATCACAAAACGGTATTTTTGAGCTCGAGTTTCTTTAAACTAACCACTAAAGAAGCCACCCACATTACAACCCCCCTCCGGGTTCATTTTTAATGTTGCCTAACCATATTTTAGGAGGAAAAACCCGGATGAAAATGCAAATTCAATATGATCTCGAGTAAGTGCAAAGAAGAGTGCAAAAACACCGACCCACCAAAAATTGAACTTAAGAGTGAAATCCCTTGGTGAGGTACTACCGAGTTCTCAAAAGATGATCGACCCCCGTTAATATTGTCTATCAATTTTGATCACGGAGGTTACAAATAAAGTTTTTGTACTCAATTGCTTGCGTAGGTACTCACCGAATCTTTGCATAAAACCGTAGCTTTGAAATCACGCACTTGGTAAAACCAACCATCCGTTTGTTTCTCAATTATCTCAATCCCTTGTCTTTCGATTTCTTTTACTTGAGGACAAGTAAAACTTTAAAGTCCGAGGAGGTTTGATAGGGGCGTTTCGTCCCTATCTTTTAGCGTGATTTACGGGTTGATTTTGGATAAAATAAATAAGTTTAATTACAAAAATAAAATGTTTTTGATAAAATAAAGAAATAAAAATAAATCTCGTACTTTCAGTTTATTTTCCTCGTTTTTTATTAGTTTAGGAAATAAAAACGTCAAGCTAACTCGGCTCTCAAGTTTTGTATTTCAGGTACGAGAAAGGAGCAAAAATCCACTCCATACGCGGGGCGTATAATCCCCTACGTGGGGCGTGAAACATGGTGTCGGTAATGATTGCCTTATCCGCAGAAGCCATGTGGAACTGACTCAGCATACGCGGGGCGTATGACACATATCGGCAATAATTGGCCTAATCCTGAAAGTCAGACTGCATTGTCTCCCAAAGTCAACTCTCCTTACGCGAGGCGTACCACCATATACGCGGGGCGTAAAAGGCAGTTCTTCAACATAAAAAGATCAGAGACTCTTTTACGCGGGGCGTACTTCAGCTACGCACGGCGTAAAAGCACCAATTCAAGCAATAAAACTCCAGAGACTCAAACACGCGGGGCATACAATCCTTTACGCAGGGCGTACTTGAGACAACAAGACAACGAATTGGTCCACATGCAGGAGATTTCTGACAGAATGGGCATTCACGCGGGGCGTAGACCAATTTACACGGGGCGTATCATGGGATTTCTGCACCAATTAATGTTGCTCCATACTTGTGCTTTGTGAAATTACAAACTTGCCCTTGCTTGATGTCTATAAATAAGAAGCTCTTGAACTTTATTTGACACCAATTACATACTAGAGAGCTACACTATACTCTTTTCTTTCCTTGTAATTTAGATTCAGATTTTGTAAGTTAAACTCTCCCCCTCGAGAGCTTGTTCGTTGTTCCGGCGTTCCATTGACATTCCGTCCCACCATTCGTCACCAAGCTCGAGAGTTCCACCTCCACGACCTAGGAGACGGCTTTGAGTCCGGTTAGCTAGTTCCAAGGGCGGATTCTCCCTTTTTACTTGCAAATTAGCTTGTACTCTTTCTATGTACTAGGCTTGGTTGTATTTCATCTAATCACTTTCCATATTTATAACTTATGATTTATAATCTCTATTTCCCTTTATGTGTTAATGTTTATTGCTTGCTTTGATATTGATAATTGATTATTGTGTAGGAGAACGCGATTACCGCCGCCATTCGGGCTATCTTTAGGGAGTTATATAGGTGTTGCCTTATCGGAAGTGACAAACCGGAAACCGTAGGAATTGACAAGCCACGGAACTTACGGGCCCTAGTTTCTAATTCCCCCATATTAGACACGCCTTGACTAGGAATCACGTAGTCTAAGTGCTTCACGGGTCAGTTCTATTACACTTGGTCGTCTTTGCAAGAGTAAACTATTATCCGTATACATTTAGAGTCATTATTCATCATGGTTATAACTTATCATATTCACCCCACTTCATAGAGTTTTAGCTACATAAATCTGTGTCGCCAATAGTAAGGAATAGTGTGTAGTTGTGTCTTACTTAACCCCAAAGTAATTACCGCTTAAATAACATACGAAACCGAGTCGTCTAATACTTGTAATTATAAATCCCGTGGATTCGATACCCGGTCTTAACCGGATTATTACTTGATAATGATGGGGTACACTTGCCCCTAAGTAGTGACGTCTAGTGAATTTAGAGAAATTAGAAAGACCACATCCATAGTCCCATAGCACACTCATATCACACTACATCCGTAAACACAGCTAGACGAATCACGCATCATATAACTAGCAAATCTACCTAGAATGATCTAATTGTTTAGAGGGTTGGATAAATGTTTGGGTTTTTAATAACTAATTAACTAATTGAAAGCAATAAAGATAGCAAAATAAAGTGAACAATTGACAGGGTAGAAGGTGAATTAATGGATGACACAATCTAGGCTGAGGAATCCTTTAATTAAATCCTATGTATGGGTTTAGGGAGTTTGGATTTATGTTTTACCAATGATTGAAGGTAATTGTCCTAAGTGAAAGACTAATGTGATCAGTATTGTCCTTCCTATTCACATGCATTCGGGTGACGACTTGATTAGGCATATACCCTAGGTCATGCAAAGCATTAGGTTTATTGACAACTAAGGCTAAAGCTGTAGCCCAGCCATAAAGCCTCATTCCTAGTGGTCTCTAGCGAAGTCAGGTTAATACAAATTCGGTATAGACGATTCCGTGATCAGGTTCTCATCTATCTATCATCCTATTTAATGTCAGGGTCACAAGCATTAAGCACATTATATACATAAACAGGCTAGTTGATCATTATCAATGTTCATTCTAGCATAAAGCATGTTCCTAACAATTTCTAGGCATTAAGCATGCATAAACTGATCAATCAAAGGTCCTAGATCCCTATTCACACATATTCATACAATCAATTTCATCCCCATCCCAAATTGGATGGGGATCAGTTCATAGACAAACTAATCAAAATAGGAGGAAATCATGAATAACGGAAAAACATCTTCAATTGAATATAAAAGGAAAAGATAAGAGGGAGAGATAGAAATCCAAAACCCGCTTGTCGATTCTGATTACAAAAATAGAAGATCTGGAGCTTCTCCCATCAATTGTTCTTGAATAAGAAATAAAAACTGAAAATAAACCTAATATAGAAAGCATGAAATCTAATCTAAACAAAAATATAAACCTACATAATGGAGGAGAGAAAGCCCTAACGGCTCTCTAATTTATTCAATGGCTAATCCCTCCGAATAATGAAGATTAGCTCCCTATTTATAGAGTTAGGGAGAAACCCTGATGTCTCCGGGGGCGAAATAGGCATTTACAAAGTGTTTAAATGGGCTTCTGGGCCCTGATCCGCGGATTTCAGCAAGGGGGAAGGCGCTGGTGCGCCTTCCCCCGCCTCGTCTCGTCGAGACAAGGAGTGTCTCGACGAGACGAGGGCCTGTCTCGACGAGACAGGTATTGTCTCGACGAGACAGGTCCTAAAAAAGGCGATTTTGCTCCGGCTTTTATCCGTTTAGGTCCCTGGGCTTCCGAAAAGTGCTCTAATGGTCCCTGATGAATCCTAAAAGTGCTCTGACGGTCCCTGAATAATCTGGAAATGCTCCAATAGGCTTGGGTCTGGTTCGAAAATGCACGAAAGGTCCCTGAAAATCCATGAAAACACCAAAAATGCCATAAATAAAGGAAATTACTAATTTTAACTAAAAAGTAATAAAACGATACTGAAATTAAATAGAAACAAAGGGAAAACAAACTAAAATGATCCTAAAAACCCTATACAAATGGGAGCTATCAGGAGGTATTGACTACGGTAAGACCTTTGCCCCAGTGGCAAGGCTAGAAGCTATTAGAATACTGTGTGCTTATGCTAGCTTTATGAATTTTAAACTGTTTCAAATGGATGTCAAAAGTGCATTTCTAAATGGAGTTATAAATGAGGAGGTATATGTTAATCAGCCTTCAGGGTTTGAGGATCCTAAGTTCCCAAACCACGTTTATAAGCTCAAAAAGGCTCTGTATGGTCTGAAGCAAGCACCACGTGATTGGTATGAAAGACTAACAAGCTTTCTGCTGTCTAGAAATTATGTCAGGGGAAAAGCTGATACAACCTTATTCATAAAGAAAAAGGGTTAATATACCCTGTTGGCACAAATCTATGTTGATGACATCATATTTGGTGCTACTAATGAGTTTATATGCAAGGAATTTAGCAAGCAGATGCAGACTGAGTTTGAAATGTCAATGATGGGAGAACTCAACTTCTTCCTTAGACTTCAAATCAAACAAGGCAAGAATGGCATCTTCATCAGTCAGACTAAGTATGCAAAGGAGATATTGAAGAAGTATGAGATGGACAACTGTAAGTCAATATCTACCCCAATGGGTACTGATATTGTCCTCTGTGCTGACGAAAATGGTAAGTCAGTAGATAGCAAATTATACCGAGGTATGATTGGCTCTCTACTTTATCTAACGGCAAGTAGGCTAGATATTCAGTTCTCAGTATGTTACTGTGCAAGATATCAATCTAACCCTAAGGAATCTCATTACATAGCTGTAAAAAGAATCCTTAGATATTTGCAAGGCTCAGTAAATGCAGGTCTATGGTATCCCAATACTGATGAGTTCACACTCCTTGGATACACTAACGTTGATTATGGACGAGACAAGCTGGAACGAAAAAGCACCTCAGGAGGATGTCATTTTCTAGGGAGTTGTCTTGTGTCTTGGTTCAGTAAGAAGCAGTCGTCAGTAGCCCTGTCAACCACTAAAGCTGAGTACATTGTTGTTGGAAGTTGTGTTGCCCAAGTCCTTTGGATCAAGCAACAGCTGGATGACTATGGAGTTAAGACGAAAACAATTGAAGTCAAATGTGACAATAAAAGTGCCATTGACTTATCAAAGAATCCAATCCAGCACAGCAGGATGAAGCATGTCAGCATAAGGCATCACTTCATCAGAGATCATGTACTCAAGGGTGAGATCAAGCTGACCTATGTCCTAACGGATGAGCAGCTTGTCGATATATTCATGAAGCCACTGGCTCGTGAATAGTTTAGCATACTGAGAGAAGCCATAGGTATGTTCAATCCTCTTCAATAAATTCTAAGTATAAACTGTGCTAAATGATTTTGCATGCTGAGTGATCTTATATGCTGAGTTATAAAACTGTCTTGCATACTCAGTACTTTAACTGCTGAGTATTTTAATTGCTGAGTAAAGCAACTTGCACAATTAGGGTTTGCACGTGTATTTAAGTAGAGACTAGGATGATGTAAGCGTCATCATTAGGAACCCATGCGCCATAATCTGTCATTAATGTCAGAATTAAATGACATTGAGTTGTTCGAATTTCCACCTTTCCACATGATTTTGATTTGACAAAATTATTTAAAGTATATTTAACTTCCCATGATAAAATATTCCAACACATTAAATTTAGATGCTTTAATTTATTAATACTAATGTGTTTGTTCAATGTTGAGTTAATTGATTTATAAGAATTAAAGACATTAAAAGATCAAGGCCCAAAAGCCCACAAGAGAAGGTCAAAGCCCAGTCAACATTCACAAGCCTTGCGGCCCAGTAGAGCAAAGCTCAGCCCAGCGGAAGGAAGAATCGAGAAGGAATATCTCAATTGCTTCATGTCGAAGCTGTTGCGTCAAGCAGACAAGGAAGTCAGGTCAGCAGCTGGCCTGAACAACTTGGAGACAAAGTCTTTCTACTTAAGGAAATATTCAGACGAAGCAAAAAGCTGTCTGGAAGACTTTTCCATAAATGTGGAGACACTCTGACGAGCCTGAGCAAAAGCAACTGATCCCTGATAAAGATAGAAGATGCAACGTTCTTATTGGCCGAAGGCGCTGAGCACTGACCGAGCAAAAGTGACAGGAAGCCGTTTCCCTCCAACAGTTATTTCGAAATTCGAAATGACTGAGGTCTCAGCTGTCACTATAAATAGGCCTCTCAAATGCTTCATTCGATACAGATCTTCATCAAGTCGAACCGCTGACCAAATAGCAACTTGAAGTTTCTGTCTTGAAAAGCAAACCAATTCTTATTTTTGTGTAAAAGGCTAGAGTGAATTATTCATCTAAAGTGTTCTTCATTTTGTTAGAACAAACACTTTATCATTTATAGAGATTAGAAAGGAGAACCTGAGCTGCTTGGTTATAGCACTCAGCAGTAGAGATAGTATTGAGTAGAAGAATAGAGGAAGGTACTCTTGTATACTCAAGAGCTATTGTAAAAGGTTTGTTCTCTAACTAAAAGAGCTCAGTAGTGGATTCAAAAAGCTTGGAAGGATTCCGGTAGGGATGTAAACAGCGCGGGGCGGGGCGGGGATTTGGTTTCCCATCCCCGTCCCCATCCCCGCCAGATAAACGGGGACAAAAACTGTCCCCGTCCCCGCCCCACGGGGAATCCCCGTTTACCCATTTAGTACAAAATTCTCAATTATAGAAATTGTAGCTTCTAATATCACAAACACTGTAAATAATCTAAACACTGCATAAACCCAACTATTGTGTCCTATATCAGATGAAAATGGAAAAAACAGATACTCCAAGAGATCACAAGTCATATTATAGACCAGCTACAAAGATATAGATATAAGCGACTATTTTATAATGCTACTTGAACCATTTTATAATGTTTTCTGCTACTGGAACCATTTTATAAACAGCATCCAAAGTAGTATCTGCTACTTGAACCATTTTATAATGTTTTCTAAAACCCAACATTAACTTATTCCAAAGAATTCACCTTCACTTAATCACCACTCATGCTTGCACCTTATTTTATAAATTTTAAATCCAACCAAAATCAGTTGTCATGAAATATTTTTCATTTCATTTATATATAAATGGGGATTAATCGGGGATTACCCGTCGGGGCTTTATGGGTACGGGTACGGGGATCCCCGCGGGGCGGGGATACCATTTCCCGTCTCTGCCCCGTACCCGTCTACGGGGACCATATTGGTCCCTGTCCCCGTCCCTGCCAAAAAATGGGGCGGGGAATCCCCGCCCCATCGGGGTGGGGCCCCGACGGGTACGGGTATTCCCCGCCCCAGTTGCATCCCTAGATTCTGGGGACTGGACGTAGGTAAGGAGGCCAAACTAGGATAAGTCTGCTGAGTAATATCTTTCTAACCCTTTACTCCTTCATATTGCTTGTTGTGTATTGCCTAGTAAAACGCTAAAAAGAACATACGCTGAGTTGAGTGATCTAAGAGCTGAGTTCAGGAGTAGACTTAAGTGTTATCTCCCGACTCACGATAGAAACTATTTTAGACAGCAGTTGACTAAGCTTGCCTCTAATCTTACTCAGCATCGCTGTGCTAAAAGACTTAGTAAAAGTCTTTGTTAAAAATATAAGTCAGCCTCACGTGAAAATTTTAAATAGTTCCTAACCCCCCCCTGTTGGAACTAACTTTGTCACGTTACACGGGACCAACACCTTCATCTGACTAATGCTTTTCTAGGCCTTAAAACTGAAGTCGTCAAAGTCAATGATAACTCTCCTCTAAAAATTCAAAACATTAATCCATTAGACTCTGAATTTCTCAAGCCTCCTCCAACTGCTCCCAAAATTCAATGTACTGTGAATACATCAAGGCTCTGGCCGACTCAGCAGACCATTGTTGATCATGGCACATCCAAACTGCCTGAACTTGAAGATAAAATGACTCAGACCACTCCACTTGCTGCTAAAAAATAGATTGCTAACAAACTTTAAGACGCTACTGATCGTCTACTTGAAGTGGTAAAGAACTCCTCCATTCCTCACATTTCTTAACCTTCTCTGATGGCTGCTCAATCTATCAGGGAGACATCTATTCTTCTGGGTGAATTAGTAAGCATCAAGATCCTCCTCCACATAATTGTTTCACTCATCAGTCAGTAAGGGATTCATACTTACCAGGATAAAATGGCAATTATCCATCTAACTATGCTTTCCCATCTAGCTTAGCTGGAGTACTCCATCAAATTCATTCCTTCTGGAGATTCCATTGCAAAGGATGTGCACCATAAGATTACCTATGAACTTCAAACTATCAGTGAAAATATCCACAATCTCCATGAAGGTGTCGCCCAAACTTATGAAGCACCTGTTGAGAAAATGGATGCCATTCTCAAGATATGCAAGGAAAATCAGGCATCCGTCAAACTTCAGGATCAGAAGTTGACCTTAATTTCCCAGCAACATAAAGCTCTGGACAACAGTCTCCTGAACATACTTCAGAAGTACTCCCATCCCTAACTACCTCTACCCTTTGGAACACAAAAGCCATTCAACTTTGTTGGTCCCGTGTAACGTGACAATATTAGTTCCAAGGGGGGGTTAGGAACTATTTAAAATTTTCACGTGAGGCTGACTAGTATTTTGAATTTAGACTTTTCTAAAGTCTTTTAGCACAACAATGTTGAGTAAGGTTAGAGGCAGCTTTAGTCAACTGATGACTAAAACTGTTTCTACCGTGAGTCAGGAGATAGCACTTGAGTCTATTCCTGAACTCAACTCTCAGATTACTCAACTCAGCGTATGTTCGTTGATGTTTAACTAGGCAGTATTTTAGCAAGCAATATATAAAGGAGTTTAAGGGTTAGAAGTTACTCAGCAGACTTATCCTGGTTCGGCCTCTCCGCCTACGTCCAGTCCCCGGAATTCCTTCCGAGCTTTTCAAATCCTCTACTGAGCTCTTAAAAGGTAGAGCGCAAACCTTTTACAAGATAGTCACTGAGTATATAAGAGTACCTTCCTCTATTCCTCTACTCAATACTATATCTACCGCTGAGTGTTATAACCGAGCAACTTAGCATCTCCTTTCTATTCTTCTAGAAATGATAAGTGTTTTGTTCTAAACAATAAGCTAAGAACACTTTAGATGAAATTGAATCACTCTAGACTTTTACACAAGAATATGAATTGGTGTAAGATTTTTGCTTTGCTTTTCTAATACAGAACTTCGAGTAATGATTTGGTCAGCATTTCGACTTGATGAAGATCTGCATCGAATGAAGCATTTGAGAGGCCTATTTATAGTGACACTTGAGGCACCGGTCATTTCGAATTTCGAAATAACCGTTGGAGGGAAACAGCTTCATATCGCTTTCACTCAGTTAGTGCTCGGCGTCTTCGGCCAATAAGAATCATGTATCTTCTGTCTTCGGTAGTGCTCAGTTGCTTTTCGTCAGGCTCGTCGGGATGTCTCTACATTTTTGGCAAAGTCTTACAGACAGCTTCCTGCGTCTTCTGAACCTTACCCAAAGTAGAAATACTTTGTCTCCAAGTTTGTTCAGGTCAGCCGCTGACTTGACTTCCTTATCGCACAACTCAGCAGCTTCGTCTTGAAGCTTTTGGGAAAGGCTTCTCGATCCTTCTCTTCGTTGGGCTTGCGTTTCATTCAGCTTGAGCCTCGTTTTGATCTGCTTGGGCCGTATGGCTTTCATCCGTTGACTTGGGCTTGACTTTCTCTTGTGGGATTTTGGGCCTTACACTTTTAATGTCTTGATTCTTATAATTACAATTAACTCAACATTGAACAAACACATTAGTATTAATAAATCAAAGCATTTAAATTTAATGTGTTAGAATATTTTTATCATGGTGAATTAATCATACTTAAATAATTGTGTCAAATCAAAATCATGTAGAAAGGTGTTTCAACAAACTCTTTTTAACTGAGATGAGCAAGTAAGGCACTCTTTCTCCTGAAGGCGTTGAAATCTTTCAAGATATAAACGCTGGACTCGTGTAGAGTTTTGAAAAACTTCAAAATGCCACTCAATACTCAACTCTCACCAAGCTTCCTCTGCCTCTACTGATACTTCTTCTCATCCCATTGCTGATAACAAAAAGGCAGAGAACGAGAAACATAAAGTAACGGAAGAAGACCAATGACTAAGCAAAGAACAAACTAAATAGTTCAGGTCCTTATATATAAATTTATTAATTCTTTTCTTATTTAAATTAGTTAACTTAATGTGATTAGAATACTAATCAGTTCATTTAACATAATTGGATTAAGAGTACAATTAATGAAATAAAACCTATATATACCTACACTATAGATTTCGGCTTACACATTAAAATTTGGGGCAAATTTTCTCTCTAAATTCACGCAAATAATTACCTTGTTTGTACATTTGTTTCTTAGTTCGTGTGGATACTATTAGAGGTAATCTACATGTGATTGTTATTCAAGGTTGACCAAGGAACGTTCAAGCTGTGGGTTGATCAAGTTCGTTGAGAAGATTGACAGATCTACGTGGGCACTTCGTTTGCAACGGTAAATAGTTCCTCGAACAAGGTACATACATTTAATCTTTGTGATATGAAATAACAATTAATGGATCCTACGGGAAAAGGAAATATATATTTATTTATTTTTGCTTTCCACTGCGCCTATGTCGTTCTATTTCCCAATAATTGAGCCTCAAATAAAGCTCTCATTATATCGATGCCCATATGTCGGATGTAGGGTCATCTTAAACATTTTGAGGCCCTATGCTAAACGGAAAAATTAGGCATTAATAATTAAAAAAAAATTAGGGTAAGTTACACAATAGTCATGATTAAGAAATTATTTACAAGTGTCCCATAATCTGAAACAAATTTATTTCAATATCACGTCCGTTGGTCTTTTCCTATAGGTGAGTAACTAAAATTTTGATACAAGTAAAAACAAAGTTATGATATTATGATATGTTAGTATTTAAAATCATACGATGATAAAATACATAAACAATTTTTTTTATAAATGTAAATTGAAGTTAAAATTTTTTTATGTAATTTTCTTAAAACAAATAATACTTTCATATAACAATAATGTTTTCATTTTTTTGACATAATAAAAATAATTTAATTAGATATTATATAATAATATAATAATAAATTGGACCCCTTAAGACTCTTAGACAATTAGACTCTAGAGATTTTTTAGATAAGTTAATATTCACTTAATTTTTTATATAATAAATAATAAAAATAATTTAGTTAGATATTGTATAATAATAAAAAATTGGGCCCATTTAAATTTGGGGCCATGTGTAGGGGAGCTGTTTGTGCTCCCTTCTAGGCTTGGCCGAATAAATGACCTTTTTTAAAAATGATGGATTCTTTGTGTGAGACGAGTGGGCTTGACAAAGTTTACTTTTTTGAACGAACTCTGCTTTTGAGCTGGATGCACCTATTTCAATTTGTTCCTTTTTTTTGTCTTCTGACAGAGTTTCTGTTGTTAAGTAGAAGAAGATGAGATAAAACCACTCATTACTTATGTCTAGAACCATTACTTCAGCTTCGTGAATACTCACATGTGATATGACCTCAATTTTGCAAGGAGAGATTCGTGTTCCGCTTGGGGTTGATGTTATATTGGCTAAATGGTGTACCTCACAATTATCATCCTTTAGAATGCGCTTAATTTCCAGCTTTTTATATCTCTTGTTGTCCCAAAGCTATGAGCTACTTTGTAAACACATAATATTTTCTTAACGGAACATAACACATATCTTTATTTGAAATTTTTTAAATTGTAGTTGATGTGGTTGAATTTTGAAAGTCTACGTGTCAACCTGCAACTGCACAGAAGCAATGTCAAAGGGGTCGTTTGTACGGTGAACCCGCTCTGATGCCTAAGTCAGTTTGTGAAAAGAATGGAGGATGATCACAATAAGTAAACAAATCTGTAACTTAAGCTTAATGTAAAAATGAATGAATTTGTTTACCTCGAGCTGGCTTACTCTATTTATAGGGTTGTGGAGATGTGGAAAATGGTTATAGATTGTGAAGCGAGGTGTGCCACATGTCTCTTTTTAATAAGAGGGAATGAACCCAGATACCGGGGTCTAATATCTCAAGGCCACTTGACTCTAGATTTTCAAGATCGATTGTGATTGTGACAACAGCTGGATCATTGACTGCTAGTGAGAGTTCCCGAATCAAGTTTTTAGTACACAGTCGTTTTGTTGTATTTAAATGAGAATACGCTACATATTATATCTTTTAAGAGTAAGTTCGGATTTTTACAGTTCTACGTGATAAAGTTATATTTACGTGATATACAAATATTATTTTATTATTATTTTCACTTGAAAAAATTATTACAATAATAACTATATCGGTGATGACTATCATACCGCTACCGAATTAATCAAATAGCATAGACGCGTAAGGTAAAAGAGTCAACTCTCGTCAAAATTGAGGAGAATAGAATCAAACTCATACTTTGATGTTCAGCTTCCTCCAAATTGCAAAACCATCACTCCAAATAAAATATAATAAGAAAAAAAAAAGGAAAAATAGAACACAACTATATAAACAGACTCCCGCTATTTCCTCTTCTCTCGCCAATTAAAAAGACAAACCCAAACACTCCCTTCCCCTTCTCATTTTCCCCATACTTCCTTTCATTCCTCTGCCCCTTTCTCTCTCTCTCTCTGTATAAAATGGATTCTTCTTCCCGCTCCTCCGTCATTATTATCGGTGCTGGAATCTCCGGTAACTCTCCACCACACCACACACAATTACCGCTTCTGCGCATGTACTTTTTCTCAATTAATGCGAACCGCTGCTAATACCCGACTTGCTCTGTTCTCCTTTCTTTTCTTTTGCTTCTTGTGTGAAGGTTTATCTGCGGCGAAGGTGTTGGCAGAGAATGGTATAGAGGATTTGCTGATTTTAGAAGCGTCAGATCGTATCGGCGGTAGGATCCGAAAAGAAAATTTTGGCGGTGTCTCTGTTGAACTCGGTGCTGGTTGGATCGCCGGTGTTGGTGGCAAAGAATCCAATCCGGTTTGGGAGCTCGCTAACCAAACCGGCCTCCGTACTTGCTTCTCTGATTACAGCAATGCCCGTTATAACATTTACGACCGCAGGTATTTTCGTATTTAAACCGTATACGTTTTCTGTTTTTGTGTGCGATCATCTTTTTTGCATTTCTGTGTTTTTCTAAAATGAATTTTGAATTTTGAAATGGCGGTGCATTTTGTTGTTTTTCTGTTAACATCTGGAATAGTGTGATATTTTCGGTTATTATTGTGTTCTCACAGTCCATTCTTTAGTTAAAACAAAATAGCCATATTTACAATTGGATAGAGAAGATCAGAATTGTTTTCTATCTCCAGAAAGAGATTAATTGCAACACATTCTGCTGATATTTAACTTTCTTAGATCAGAATTTCTTTTGGATGGAAAATTGGAAATTGAACTTCGCTATTTGTGGTATCTGGGTGGCAGCGGCAAAATATTTCCAAGTGGAGTGGCTGCAGATTCTTACAAGAAGGCAGTGGACTCTGCAATTATGAAGCTGAGGAACCTAGAGGCAAACCATGTTGGTGAAGTCATTGAACCGCCTCGGTAATTATTATTTTAGTCCTTTTAGAAAGTCATTTTTTGCTTTTGCTACTTGAAATCAACTACTAATTACAAATGTTTGTACAATGTGTTCTTGAATCTTGACTTTTAATTATTCTTCTGTTTCTCTAGCTCACCAGAGACTCCAATAGAGCTCGCTATTGACTTCATTCTCCATGATTTTGAGATGGCAGGTTGGTTTAGTTTAGAAAAGAGAGACTAATTAGTGTAGCTAAATTTTTACATCTCAAGTAATTCAAACGGGTTATCCTCCGTAATGGGTGTTCTTTTTATTTGCTTTTAATGGCTGAAATTTTTGAAACATGAATTGGGCTTTGTGTGCAGAGGTGGAGCCAATATCGACATATGTTGATTTTGGAGAAAGAGAATTTCTAGTAGCAGACGAAAGAGGGTACGAGTATTTGCTATACAAAATAGCTGGGGATTTTCTGTTTACCTCTGAGGGTAAAATCTTGGATGACCGTCTGAAATTCAACAAGGTATAACATAGAGAACAGGAAAAATCTGTTGATCATTTATCCATTATGTATACTTCCTTTCACTGTGATATGTTTTTTTTTAAATGGCATATCCAATGATTAGATAGATAGGAAAAGAGGGACAGCGTTTTAAGTTTTATTGCTGGGTGGGGTTAACATCGACATAAAAATGATTTAAGTGATGATTTAGTTGAAAGTGAATTCTTTTATTTCCCAAAAAAAAAAAAGCCATTGAGAAGTATGTGAAAACATATTCCAAAACTCTATTTTGTATGCATGCACTGCAATCTTTTTGCTGTTGAGATTGATTGATCCGCTTCTGAGGTTAGCAGACAATGACATTTTATGATGCTTGATGCCTGCTTTATTATTATCCAATATATCCCAACAAATTTTTTTTTATCATTATATTGTTTCTCTTTAGCTATCATGTGAGGCAGTTTCTAAAAATAAAAATAAATTAATGGTTTGTGAAGTGGTTATTATTATTATTATTATTATTATTGATGAGTCATCACTAGGCTTGTATTAACTTTGGAAACTTCGTTGTTTGTAACTTGGTATAATCTGAGAGAGGTATCTGAAAACTATGAAATTAACCAGGCAGAAAAATAAAAGGAGGTTAGTCTGTTTGACCATCATTGCTGAAGCATCATCACAACAAAGCAAACTTCAATGAACTTTTTGAGACCCCTACAAAAAGCCATAAATTTGACCCACCAACATTTCAGATTTCAATCATATAGCAATTAATTGGCTTAATCTTCACCATCCTTTTGCCTTTTACCCCTTTATGAGCCTGTAGGCCCGTAACTCCCCGTTTTGCAACCTGGACAATGTTCACGAGGGCCTAAGGCCGAAGACCACTACCCAGGAATTGGAATGTCATATCAATTCAACATAAGAACAATAAAATTGGTCTATCAAAAAAAAAAAAAAATTGCTAGTCATGTCTATTTCTTCATTTAATGTTCTGTTCTGGACCTCGCTTTTTTCAATTACTCTCAAATTCAGAAAATTAATGAACCTCTTTCCCTACAATTACTACAGTACATTTTGGTTTTGGGAAACATCCATACATAGCCAATTGGGTTTCGTTGTACCTCCACTCTGCACAGATTCTTCTTGAATAACCTCTACCATTTCGATGCCAGAACACTGCACTACACATATTTCTTGGTTTGACTTTGTAGAATCTTATTTTGGGCAGTAGATGTCTTGGACTTTTCTACTGACTTTTTCAACCTTTTAAAGGGTTAAGCTTTTTTTTTTTTTTCAAATCTTTTGAACGATGATTTTTGTGCATGAATTTGGGGCAGGTTGTGAGGGACATACAGCACTCGAGAAACGGCGTTGTGGTGAAAACAGAGGATGGTTGCGTCCACGAAGCCAATTATGTGATTTTGTCAGCTAGCATTGGTGTTCTCCAAAGTGACCTTATTTCTTTTAGGCCTCCCTTGCCCGTACGTCTCCTCTTTCTTTTAATTATTCTCTTTTCTTTTAATATTTTAACAACCATGCATATCATCATTGAAGAGGTCACAAATATCAGCAATAAAGTACATGAAGATAGTCTTTACTTTTGTGAATTTGACGGTCTCTTTCATCTTTTTTATTTCGAAATCTTTATAGCATTGATAACAAAATGTTAATTGCAATAACAAATCATAGATTAGAAACTGTGACCACTGTTCGGTCAGAGGCATAACTCTTCTTATCAACATTCTCTTTAAAAGACTAAAAAAGGGCGGCCCGGTCGCATTACGCGTCCCCGCTGAGCGAGGGTCCGGGGAGGGGTCCCACCACAAGGGTGTATTGGGGGCAAGCCTTCCCTTGCCAATTTAATTGGCAAGAGGCCGCTCCTAAGACTCGAACCCGTGACCTCTGGTCACACGGCAACAACGTTTTACCGTTGCGCCAAGGCTCGCCCTCTTTAAAAGACTAATTTGTAAAAATTGTGACAATTCATGCAAACGAAGTTGTTACAAATATAAAAAATTAAAAAAAAAAAACAAATTGCAGCACATGATGTTCCATGTGGGTTTAAAATTCAAAATTCTTTACCTTTTATTAATTCTATTAGCGTTTTTTCCATCTTCACCATTCAATGTGACTAGCATCATTTTGGATCTGATATAGTGGAAAATATATAGCTTTGCTTTAGTTCAATGCAATGGAATCTGTAGGGGTAAGACCCTATGCACTGGGAAATGGGTCCCTATAGGATAGGAATAGGAGTTGCCAGATTTTCCCTTGATATTTTGGGTGTAGGTGTGGCCCAAATGGTTTAAGTTAAAAAGTCTGGAATTTATGGCATCTAGTCTTGTATTAAATATGCTTAACTGGGTCTGTTGACCTTGTAAATAGATTTTCGAGGTGTGTTGTTGTCTGTATGAAAGGTAAGACCAAGGATTGCATGGTAATCCACAGATTGGTGACACATAGATTACTGGTAGGTTGAGCTTCTTTCATAACCCGACTAGGTTGGCTCACCACGTGTACCTTCTGTTGTCTCTAAACTATTTTTATATTCACTTGTTGATTTCCAATAACGTGATCTAACTTTTTTTATTAATTACTGATGAATAATGCTAGTGATTGCCTTTTCGGCTTTACATTATTTTACTCCTAGCTTCAGCATAGTAATATAAAGTATGCACTTCAAGGAAAAAGGAATTGTCCAGTCCTTGGTGATACAAATATACTCTAGTGATGTGAAATGCAAATATGGCAATGGTGGATGTAGAAAAGTAGATAAGAGGGACCAATTTGCCAATAATATTTAATCTAATACTCATATGGAATATTTCTTTTCGTACCCTCCTTTAAATAATGGCAATTTCAAGAGTAAAAGGACAGATGCTAGCATTACATAATTATATATACATACTGTGTTTCGATGGCTCAATTCTATGTGCATTTTCTGGTCTGGTTAATCTGTTTATAATAAATTTGTCTAAATACGCTTTGATGGACTGGCATATTGTTGGTACAAGAGCATGTACTCATTATCTAATATTTGTGTCCTCAAATAGAAGAGTGCAATTATTTGACTACTCACCGTGTAAAATTAGGATTAATCATCAAGTTCTATTTTCCTATTTTCTGAATTTTTGGTTCTTGTGCTAAGAAAGCTTAGCTGGTTTGAGGTTTGATAATATAATTTATTATTTAGTAATTGACTAAAAAAGGGCGGCCCGGTCGCATTACGCGTCCCCGCTGAGCGAGGGTCCGGGGAGGGGTCCCACCACAAGGGTGTATTGGGGGCAAGCCTTCCCTTGCCAATTTAATTGACTACATGGAAAAAATTAATGATGCAGAGGTGGAAAACGGACGCCATAGAGAAGTGTGATGTGATAGTGTACACGAAGATTTTCCTCAAGTTTCCATATAGATTTTGGCCATGTTGTCCAGAAAGAGAGTTTTTTATTTATGCCCATGAGCGTAGAGGATACTACACCTTTTGGCAGGTTGGTTATCAATTTCTTCGTTTCTGTTGTCAAATATTCCATACTTCCCTTTACCGGTTCTAGATCTTAACATGGCGTCATTCTTTTGGTGGTGATAATGATTTAGGTTTGTATAAATTTTTCAGTGGTAGTAGGACCTTTATTTGTTGTCAGCAGAAGCCAATTTGTCCTTAGGTGGACAGTGTTAAAATGGCTCATTCTGCACGTAAAACAAGTTTTTTAAAATGGTAGGAACAGTTTGTTTCATTCTGCACATAAAACAAGGCTCATTTTCCACAGTTTGACCTTTTTCAAAATGCATATATTTTATTTATAAATCTCTTTTATTCAGAAACTATGGTAACATGATTACAAAATCATTAAATATATCATCACCTTTCCTGCAGAGCTGGAAAACTAGAATCTCTCAAGTTGTATGACTGTCCCATTATGATATGTAGCTGATGTTTCTGTCATTGTCTTAGAGCTGGCAACGTTAGTTGCCATAAGAGAACCAAAGCACTTTCTTAATCATTAATTACTCGCATTAAACATTTTATTCTTATTTATCAGGTTACAAATTTATTGCAAATTCAAAGCCATGTCTCTGTCATTTTCAGTTTTCAATTTTTCTTAATTTGGACTTGATCTCTAGCAAATAAAATAAAATAGGTGAATAAGTTAAAATTTGGAAGAGTTGATCCTATTAGACTAATGATGTGTTGCTTTGTCATCAGCACATGGACAATGCATACCCTGGTTCAAATATACTGGTTGTAACAATAACCAATGAGGAATCGAAACGTGTAGAGGCTCAATCTGACGAGGAGACTATGAAAGAGGCTATGGAAGTGCTTAGAGATATGTTTGGGCCCAACATACCTAACGCCTCAGATATTCTTGTGCCCCGCTGGTGGAACAACAGGTTCCAGCGTGGCAGCTATAGTAACTATCCTATCATTTCAAATAACCAACTTCTTCATGATGTTAAGGTATTAACTATTTTTTCATTTATTTTTCCTTTTTCTGGATAATGTGGACCAATTTGAAATGCTAGAATAACAACTTGGGCAGGCTCCGGTAGGCCGGATTTTCTTCACAGGTGAACATACGAGTGAAAGATTTAACGGTTACGTTCATGGTGGATACCTTTCAGGTGACAACATAATTGTATTTGGTTAATTTGGTTTTTGAATTTTTATTAAAATTCCCTTATTCTGTTTTTGGTTAGGTATTGATACGAGTAAAGTTGTATTAGAAGAAATGAGAGAGGAAAAGGAAAGTAAAACATTTTTGCTAGAGCCTTTGTTAGCATTGACACTAACACAAACACAAACAGAAGCAGTTTCTAATATACACAAATGTGATATCCCTACACAACTATATCTTAGCGGCAAACTTGGCATTCCAGAAGCTATATTATGACTATATGATAATCAATGGAACTCAAATTACAGTCAGACCCTCCAAGAATTAGAATGAATGACTAAAAAGGCACAACATATGAAATGAAATGACAGAAAGTTGGTAGGGAGCATGGATTTGTCCTGACATTGGCCTTGTAGATTTGCCTGCCAGTGCCAACCACTGAATGTGGGGAAAAGGAATTGTGTTAGGCATATCTACTTGAGTTGAGGTCCGGTTGAGGGTGGCAAAAGATTGAGAGAATGAGAGAAAGCTAGCTAAAGGAAAAGAAAAGTGTGGGAGGTATACTGTTATTGTACACTTTGCTTTTTCTTAAAAGAAAATAAATATTTCTTCTGTATTTTTTTAATCTTTTCAATTTTCAGTCATTAAACCTTTTATTTATTTATTTTTCTAACACGTTAACCTTTAACCTTTTTTATTTATTTTCACATTAAATTCCTTATAATAATAATAAAAAATTCAAATTTAAATATCAAATCTGATTGATATAATGTGATATATTCATTTTTGTACTTTCAAACATGGTGTCTTCTCTGCTTTGCTTACTTTGTTTTTTCTACCATTGGATAAGCTTACTTTGTCAAAGTTCAAAGTAAGACTTACTTTGTCGAAAACAAAGTAAGCATAGTCTAACCCTTCAAACATAGATAAAATGAATAATGTTTTTTTAATTGAATTGCATGTTTCACAACTAATTAATTTGGTAAGTAATGTGGATGTGAGCTAGCAGCGGATCTTCGGACTCGTTGCCTTTTCTGTGCGGGGAACAGTCCCACAGGAACACCAATGGACGCCTCGAAGCTCGCAACCAAGCCAAACCAAACACTTAGCATACCCATGTCGTAACAACAGTCACGTCTATTTAATGCACCTGACATATGACCTCACGCATAGCAGAACAAACGTTTGCACTTCTCACAGCTGTCCCCCATTCACGAAGAACACGCACCTTGCCTTGCAAACATCAAGAAAACGCCAAACACACAGTTCGTCTCCCATCTCCTCCATCCGCCAACAACCACCATACGAATAGTGACATCCGCATCGTTCAGCGAACCCACACGGTACGATTACTTCAACATGATGACTCACATCCAATGGTTTGGCGAAGGGTCTGGCAACCTAACAGTTTGGGGTGGGTGGGGCTACTTGATTAGGGATATGGACCGACTCAAGCCAACGAACTTGTCACCTTAGGCTCAATAAGCCCACTATGCCACCTACTTTCTCTATAAAAATAGATCATCACCATCAATAAAGAGGTCAGATATTCTCTCTCTATCAAATACTCTTTCTTGTTTCTTTCTCTATATTCACTAACTTGGACGTCAAAGTGTTCCCAGGGACCGTTCTGTAGGAAAATAGACAAGCCTAGGCGCAACGGAATAATAAAATTTTATCTATTTTATCTATTTCCTTTTTCCAATATCTGTTAATTGTTATTTCATATAAAGAGGGATATAATGAAATACCTTTTCTGAAGAACTATCTATAATTGCAAACGAAGTGCCCACAACTCTTAATCCGTGTATCACGAACAACAAAAAGAAACAACACAGAAAAGGAAGACGATTAGTAATCAACCTTAATAAATAGCAATCGTAACGATTACCTCTAACAGAATCAATACGAGATCAAAGAGAGAGTAAGAAAGAATGTAAATTAGCTGTGACGGTTTCGGAACGATTCCTCTTCCCCTTGTATTGAGCGTGTCGAAATTTAGGGTGTAGGGAGTCTATTTATAGACTTCTCAAACCCCTAGCCCTAGTTGTATTAGTTAATTAATTAATTAGAATTGTATTCGGAATAGAATTACTAATTAGATAATTAAATAAACACTTAATATTATCTAAATAATAACCAATTATATTTAGATAATAATACTAATCCAATTAGTTATTTAATTATTGTTAGGGATAATTAATTAGAGTTTCAATCACATTAAAATCTCTAATTAATATTATCAGATAATCCTTTAATTTAATTCACAATTATAATCTACTTATAATTATTAATCAAATTAATTTATCCCTAATTTAACTACAAATTCCGGCCCATATATAGTCACACTAATTACATTTCCGTCCTCTGGTTCCAAGTCTCATATGCGACCCATTAGGTCCTTTATTGCTACTAGTCGTATATATCCTTTGAAATTAATTCATCTTGATTAATTTCAACATATATATAACGGAATACTGTCGCGAGCTGTTACTAGCAGAACCTATGATATTCCCCTAGAGCAATTAAGAAGTCAGGTTGATAATCGACGTTAACCTTTCTGCATTAGGTACAATATAATATGATCCTTCATCAACTATATCCTTTTGGTCAATTCCTTATAACCATGGAACATGTCAAGGTTACATATAACGAAGAGTCTGTTTTACTTGTACAGGTTGAATTCACTCTGAAAGATAAGTTAAGTGAAATTTCTATTTCTACTCTTAACTCTATCACCTTGCAAGGATTTCAGTTAATTCACCACAATCGGCCATTTGGATATATCTCCCATTTATCAAGAGTGACGAATGCTTAATCTGACATTAACTATTCTGCAATTACTTTATGTGATACTCAACCCTGCTCTCATACACCCCATGCTCTCACCTGTAGTGGATCGTGCTCGCACAGAATCAAAGTATCACACTCCATAATCCAGAATCACTAATTAATGAATATTTGAGTCTGAGAATTAGTTATACCTACTAATACCAATGAGATGAACAGTTGACACTTAGATAAATCAATCCATACTGTTATCTCAAGTCGGGTCCCAATCCTAATGAACTCCTTCACCGGATCCATGTAACTGTCTAGATATCTATATATCTAAAGTTTGTGAGATCAGCTCTTTGTCTCGACAGAAAACACTGTTACATGCAAGTCTCAACAGTAATATGTCAACCCCTATAACATATTACTTGACTTGGATTGATTTTAAGTTTATTGGTCTATTGTAAAGTATAGTCTCACTTCATGCTTGTATGAACACTTTATAACCACTTAAATTTCTTTATGAAAGATTAATGCCTTTTATATATAGTTTTAGTTAAGCGTTCGCATGACGATCATGAACCTTTTGGGGTAAGTCATTCTTTAAATGGATCTATATAAGATTGTGCCTTGGTGGGCACTCTTTTAATTCTCACATCTACTCTTATTGTTATCTCTCGGAAGAGATAGTAACGACTGAGGTAGTGTTTGGATGTATTATGAGACTGCGAGCCCTTAGCAAGAGCAACAACCCTATTGTTAATCTCATTAACAATGTCAGGTACCACGCCTGGTTCATTAATGAACTTTCATTCCAAACTTCCTTTTAGCTGCTTCTGAAGCTGCTATATATATATACACACACACATATATATACTCTGATTTAATCTTTGACTCGCTTATAGTTTCCTACTCGGAACTATTCCAACTAACCATACCTCTTCGAGAATAAACTTGTATTCTGCGAAAACATCTTTATCTGTTTGATGACTTATATCTGAAAGTCTCCAACTTTCAATTTATGATCTCCATATACTCGAAACATGCCTATAGTCATTTTAAGTACTTAAGAATGTTCTTGATAACAATCCAATGACCATCACTCGGATTGACCTAATCGACTTTGTTATGCTTAAAGCAAAAGTGATGTTAGGTCTAGTGCAAAACGCTTTGAGCACTTTGTCAATGTATTTAGACTAGGAGGGGTCAATCAATCTTTTCAATCTATCTCCATAAATCTTAATCCTTAAGATGTAAGCTGCTTCTCCTAAGTCTGGCAACCTAACTGTTCGGGGTGGGTGGGGCTACTTGATTAGGGATATGGACCGACTCAAGCCAACGAACTTGTCACCTTAGGCTCAATAAGCCCAATATGCCTGGCATGGTAGAAGTTATTGTGAAGTTTCATGCGCACTTAGTGAGTGACGGCAAGGATCTATGTACCTTGCACGAGTGAATGCATAATAAAGTGTGGCCCGGAGTGCCTGGATCGGATGGTTATCGAGATGACCTGTTGGAACGACCAAGAGTTTATTTTCAGATTATTCTTATCCTTGGGTCCTTTATTAACTTTGGCATCGGAGCGTCCCCTGCCGAACCCAACGACAACTCACATAAGGAGATTCCAACCAAAGTAACTTTCACAAGTTATCAATTTCTTATAAAATTCAATTCTTAAATAATGTAGAAATTGACTTTATTTGTTGTATTTTGGTGCTTTTTTTAATTAATTTGTTTTCATGAAGTGTGACAATGTTGCAAATGAAGCCTCACTTCAACTAAATTAATTACCTCTCTGCCAAAAAAGACACACGGAGAATAAGAGTCAGTGTAATGAAGTTATGGGAATCACTTAATACGAAAGAGAACAATTCTGTAATGAGTTTGGATATGATATTTTTACATTTTTTTATATTCATTAAAAGTGAACATATTGATATAATTTTTTTTTATTTCAAAACAGGATGACACCATTCGCGGAAGCATCTGTAAAGCCCAAATTGATATATTTCGAAGTAAATTACACAAAAGCAAAATTCATTTTATTAAGAACTTCAAAATTATGCTAGCTTTACAAGGCTACATGCATATTCCTAATGAAGATTATCTTCCTTCTAACAACTAAAGTAACACAAGTTGATGAGATTGATTGCAAAATAACTCTATAAACGTGTGAGTTTGTTACTTTTAACAAGCTTATTGATAGGTGTCAAAATCATTTAGTTCTGAGGTATTTCAAATATAGTTTTAGTATTTAATTCAGTCTCAAACTAAATATTAATTTTAATTGATCTTACAATGTTAATTTTGCAGACGTTGGAAGACTCACGGCAATAAGCTCGATCATGGAAATTGATGCAACGAAAATTGAAAATTATATCTAATCTAATTTATATTTAATATATATAATAATAACTTACAAAATTTTCCAACGAAAAAAATTATATAACGACAAAAAATATGTAAGGATCCATTCAAATTCTATTTATTCAACTTTAATAAATAACATTAAAATCAATATAATTAAAAAAACACATTTAATCTATCTATACTATATATAATTGCGGAAGCGGATAGAAATAAGGAGGAGTATTTTAGAGGCATTTTTGATGGGTTGTCAACGTAGTAAAAAATCAAAATTAAAAAGATTTAATTAATTAAAAATAACATATTTATATTTATAATATATATTAAACAGTTACTAGCCTATTAATTAAAATAATAAAAGAAAGTAAAAGTTACAAGAAGATGAAAAAACACAAAGGAAATGAAATCCAAAAGTCATAAATAAACTTCTATATAAAGCATGATAGATAATATTCCACCATTATATTTATTGGCCATAATAGATATTATTATATTTCTGAAGGTAATTATTCGATTTTTTTCATATATTGTAGTTATTTTGTTCCCAATTGTGTTGTTGTTTTATTTTTATTAAACAATAGTTGTTATAGTTTCATCTTTCAGGTCCATTTATGCCGTTAACCAGGTTAGAAATAGAAGATGAATGGACAACTAAAATCGGAAAACACAAAGGTGTCAAAAATTACAATAAATTCTTATGTTTCTCAAGGTAATTATTCGATTTTTTTCATATGTTGTAGTTATTTTTGTGGACAACTGTATCGTTGTTTTATTTTTATTAAAAGAGATGAAATTCCATTTTCTGTCATTATCCAGTTCCATACCTCTCGCTACTTATCCATGTTTTTTTATTTGTCTTTTTTTTTTCTCAAAATGACTAAAATAAAGATTTTGTATCTTCGCATTCTTTTTTAGTATATGTTGTTAGTTATTATCGTTTCGATTGTTAACTCTAACTAAATTTAGATTTTCAACTTTATATGAACTCAATTGTTAGTTTTAATTGAAGTTAGATTAATTTTTCTAATTCGGAACCAGTTGAAATCCACTCATTTTTTTAGTTTTAGTTTATCTAACTGATATGGATTGTATTTTTTATTTTTATGCATTTTGGTACAAATAGATATAAAGTTTCACATAATAGTTGTTCACTGAAGTTGGAGACATATTGAAGAAAATATTAAAGAGGTATTGAAACAATGAGGTTTATTTCAATTATAAATTATGTTGTATTATTATTATTATCAATAAGTTATTTTTTTTCAGGTCTCTAGACAAAGAGATTGCAAGCGTCTAATACACTTGATAAGATGTTTATTCTTGAAGAATAAATAACAGATTTATATTTATAATATATATTAAACAATTACTAGCTCATTAATTAAAATAATAAAAGAAAGTAAAAGTTACGGGAATATGAAAAAACACAAAGGAAATGAAATCCAAAAGTCACAAATAAATTTCTATAAAGCATGATAGATAATATTTCACCATTATATTCATTGGCCATGATAGATAGTATTATATTTCTGAAGGTAATTATTCGACTTTTTTCATATATTGTAGTTATTTTGTTCCCAATTGTGTTGTTGTTTTATTTTTATTAAACAATAGTTGTTATAGTTTCATCTTTCATATTCATTTCTGCCGTTAACCAGGTTCTATACATGTCGCTACCTTATCCATATTTCTTTTTTATTTGTCTTTTTTTTCAAACTGATATCTCTAATTAAAAAAAATCCGATAGAAATAGAAGATGCATAAACAACTAAAATCGGAAAACACAAAGGTGTTAAAAATTACAATAAATCCGTATGTTTCTCAAGGAAATTATTCGATTTTTTTTCATATGTTGTAGTTATTTTTGTTCTCAATTATGTTGTTGTTTTATTTTTATTAAAAATGGTTGTTATAGTTTCATATTTCAGAGATGAAATTCCATTTTCTGTCGTTACCCAGTTCCATACCTCTCGCTACTTATCCATGTTTTCTTTTTTATTTGTCATTTTTTTTCTCAAAATGACTAAAATAAAGATTTTGTATATTTGCATTCTTTTTTAGTATATGTTGTTAGTTGTTATCATTTCGATTGTAACTCTTACTAATATTTAGATTTTCAACTTTATACGAACTCAATTGTTAGTTTTAATTGAAATTAGATTAATTTTTCTAATTCGGAACCTGTTGAAATCCACTCGTTTTTTTAATTTTAGTTTATCTAACTGGTATGGATTGTATTTTTTTTATGCATTTTGGTACAAATAGATATAAAGTTTCACACAATAGTTGTTCATTGAAGTTGGAGACATATTGAAGAAAATATTAAAGAGGTATTGAAATATTATACTTACAATGGAGTTTATTTCAATTATAAATTATATTGTATTATTATTATTATCAATAAGTTATTTTTTTCCAGTTCTCTAGACAACGAGATTGTAAGCGTCTAATACACTTGATAAGATGTTTATTCTTGAAAAATTTGGATTATGCTAGATACGAATTTAAAATAAAGGTAAATAAAAATAAATTTTGATACTCAAAATCCTAAAAATGTAGATTAATTATGGGATATTGAGATAATTGCTTTTGCAACATTAGCTTATATAGTTTTTAACTATTATATTGTGATTTGTATAAAATTGTTAGTATTTCAAGAGTTTTTAACAGATGAAAATGAAACATGATCATAGGACAAGTTGTTGGAAAATATTAATTAAAAATATTATTATTTGAATCTCTTCAGATTCTCAAATGTTGAGCATAATTATTCTAATTAATAGAACTAATTTCATATATTAATTATAAAACGTTTTTTTTGTACTGGTTACAATTGCGGTTTAATTCTATTTAACTAAAATTAATTTATAGACTTAATACTTCATTAAGAAAAAATAAAAAATTTAATTAATGGGCAAAAAAATTTTCACTCTCCTCTTTATATGCTTATTATATCTTGACATTCTCTCTTATTTTCGAAAAAAAACGAGAGGAAGATAGTTCTCTCTTAATTAACATTTTTGTTTTCTATTCTTTTGTGTGTTTTTCTTGCTTACGAAATTCAAGAATATATAATTATTAGAAAATATTAATAAAGTCAAATAAGTGATGTCTGCGAGGGTGACTGATATTCTATACAGTGAAAGAATGAAGAACAAATTGATTGAATGTCTTGATGAGATATTACGAGATGAAAATAAGAGAAATCATCACCTTAAGCTGATTCAATTGGATATATTAGGTTGTTGTAGCATAATGAATAATTGAATTCGAATACTTGGTGATCATGAAATTCCATCAAGCAAAATGATTATCATCAAAATGAATTTGTGACTAATTCATATGAATTTTATTTTTTTATATGTAACATATTGAATTGATAAAGTTTCTTCATGTGCAACATTAGAAAAGTATTGCTTGTAATAATTTATAGCATAATATATTGATGTTGCTTCCATTTAAACATAAATTATAATTCTTTTGTATCGTAATAATATTTAATTTTAATTTTAGTTTAATTTAATTTTTGTTTAACATAGATTGTAATTCTTTTGTATCATAGATATAGTATTTAATTTTAATTATAGTTTAATTCAATTTTTGGTTTTTCATTATATTCTAATATATTTCTTAATTAATCTTCTATTTTATTATTATTGTCTCATAGAATTCCAGTTATAAAAAATATGAAAATGTATTAGAATTACTAAAAAGTACAAATCATTGAATTTTGTAAAAATAAATAAATCATTCACCTTTGATTAAAATTCTATAAAAAATTAATCAATTATTCTCAAAATTAATTTAATTTAATTTGAATTATCAATCAAAAGTAATTACTTAAAATATATATTAATTTCAAATATACATAGTATAATGTTTTTTTCATAACATTATATAAAATTACTTAAAAGTAAATATGTTAATTTATTTATTTATTTAAATTATATAAAAGTTTCATATCCCGTGCATCACACGGGTTTTCGACTAGTTTTTCATTGTAATAAGTAACATAAAGAGAAATTAAAGAGGAGAGTTTTGGAAGCCTTTTTTATATTCTCAAAATTAAATTAATTTAATTTGAATTATCAATCAAAAGTAATTACTTAAAATATATATTAATTTCAAATATACATAATATAATTTTTTTCATAACATGATTACTTAAAAGTAAATATGTCAATTTATTTATTTATTTAAATTATATAAAAGTTTCATATCCCGTGCATCACACGAGTTTTCGACTAGTTTTTCATTGTAATAATTAACACAAAGAGAAATTAAAGAGGAGAGTTTTGGAGGCCTTTTTGATAAGTGATTAAAATAGTAACAAAGGAAAAATGAAAATAATATATTCAATCTAATTTATATAATAAAATAACTTACAACATATCTCAACGAAAACAATTATATAACAACAAAAATATGTAAGGATCCATTCATTTAATTTTAATAAATAACATTAAAACCAATATAATTAGAAAAAATTATAATACATTTATTTTTGGGTTAATTACAAATAACTACCTTGTGGTTTGGCCGATTTGCGATGTGGTACCTGTGGTATTTTTTTTGCAAACACCTCTCTGTGATTCTCACCGTTAGCAAAATCAAGGCAATGGTAAAAATTCTGTTAAATCAAAGGGGTATTTTCCGGGAAAAAAAATTGACTTATTTTAGTTGACCTTCTTCCTTCTCTTTCTCTCCTCCTCATTTCTTCTTCTTCTTCTTCTTCTTCTTCTTCTTCTTCTTCCTCTCTTCTCCTTCCTTCTTCCTCCTCTCTTCTCCTTTCTTCTTCTTTTTTTTTTAAAAAAAATTCTGAAATTCCTAATGAACGTTTGGAAATTCCAGACATTGAAGAACATATGGAATTTCCAGACGTGATTCATCATCACGTCTGGAAATTCCAGACGTTCTTCAATGTCTGGAAATTCCAGACGTGGATGTCTAGAAATTCCAGACGTTGAAGAACGTCTGGAATTTCTAGACGTGATGAATCATGTCTGGAAATTCCAGACGTTAATGTCTGGAAATTTTCCAGCCATCTGGAAAATTTCCAGAATTTTGGAAAATTTCCAGAATTTTAAAAAAAAGTAGAAAAAAAAGGAAGAAGAAGAGATAGAGGAGGAGGAAGAAGAAGAAAATAGATGAGGAGGAAGAAGAAAAGAGAGGAGGAGGAGGAAGAAGAAGAATGGAAGAAGAAAATGAAGAAGATTGAAGAAGAAGATGGAAGAAGAAGGAGAAGGAGAAAGAAAAATAATAAAAAAATAAAATAAAATTCGTTTTTCCCAAATTACCCCTCTACCACGTCATCATCTTAACAGTTTCCATCCATTTGCCTTGATTTTGCTAACGGTGACAATCACAATGAGGTGTTTGCAAAAAAAATACCACAGGTACCACATCGCAAATCGGTCAAACCATAGGGTAGTTATTTGTAATTAACCCTTTATTTTTTATTGTAATAATTAACACAACATTTAAACTTCCAAACTACTATATAAACCAAATAAAGGCATACTGGTTTCAAATTCATGAATTTATCAAAGATTTTAGAAAGTAGGAGAAAAAAAAATTACAATAAGAGCTAGAATTTGGTTGAAAAGATATCCGACAAAGTGCAGTAAATATTTTAAAATTGCAAGATTATATTGAAAAATATTATACAAGAACAAAAAGGAAGGACTCTTGCAAATATGTCAACATGGACAGTAGATTATGACTTCAACAACTTAAAAAAATTATTACCAATCAATTATAAAAGTATTTGTTAATTTATTTATCATTTATAAATTTGAATTATTTTAAAACAAAATATTAATATCATTAAATGTAAATTATATAAAATTTAAAAATATTAAAATGTTAAATTTATGTACAAAAATTTTATCCACTCACGCAACGCGCGAGCACAATACTAATAATAATAATAATAAATGCTTTTATTCATTGTGGCTTAGGCGATACCTAGGCGGTTAAAAATCGTTTCAGGGAATCCAAAGGAACTAATCACAAAAATTGGAACGAATTCTTGATTTCAAACGCTTAGACAAGAAAAAAGATTTTTTTTTTGTTTTTTTTTTGTCATAGGTGTTAGGTTCTGTTCTTTATCGCTGAAAAGAACTGAACTAAACTAAACTGAATGTTACTGAACTGAACTAAATGTTACTGAATACTAAACTGAATGCTACTTTACTAAACTGAATGTTAATGACCTTAACTAAATGCTACTAAACTTAACTGAACTTACAATAATGATGATATTAGACTTTAAACTAATTTTAATGATAATATTAGATATTAATAAGCTTATAATAATAATAATAATGGTTCTAATATAATAAATACATAATTAAAGATAAAAGGGATAAGGTACTAAAATAGGTCTATGGTTTTTAGGGAAGTATCAATTTAGGCTTCACGTACAAAATAACACTATTATATGCTTAACGTTTAAAAAGGGTACCAATTTAGGCCTTGATAATGGAACGAGACACGCCGTTGATATTACTCCGTTAAGTTCTATGTACGTGGAGGGAGAAATCAAAACTTAACGGAGTAATAGGAATGACGTGTCCAATCCATTCTCAATGCCTAAATTGATACATTTTTTAAACGTTAAGCCTATATTGGTGCTATTTTGCACATGGAGCCTAAATTGATACTTTTCCAAAAATCATAGGCCTATTTTGGTACCTTATCCCAAGATGAAACTAAATTGAATATCAAATAAAAGCTCGGTTCGATAAAAGCTTATGGAATTAAATAAAAACTAGTCGAAAACCTGTGCGATGCACGGGATATAATTTTTTTATATAATTTAGATAAATAAATAAATTGACATATTTACTTTTAAGTAATTTTATATCATGCTATAAGAAATTTGTATATTATGTATATTTGAAATTAATATATATATATATATTATTGATAATTCAAATCAAATCAAATCAAATTAATTTTGAAAATAATTGATTAATTTTTTTTGTTAGAATTTTAACTAAAGGTGAATGATTTATTTATTTTTACAAAATTCAATTATTTATACTTTTTAGTAATTTTGATATATTTTAATATTTTCTTATAACTTCTATAAAAAAAATATTTTCTTATAACTGGAATTTTATGAAACAATTTTTTTTTTTGGTAGAGAGGAAGGGGAAGACACCCCCCCAAAAACAAGAAAAACACAAAACAACGAAAAAAATAGCTTAATCCTTGACGAAGGAACTCGGCTCCACTACTATCAGCAGCAAGTATGTCGCGAAGGCCTGCAGGCGGCCCATCACACTTATGATGACCCAACGGAAAAGTTCCTGTGAAATTTGCCAACCAGTCAGCTGCTCGGTTCCCCTCACGGAGAATGTGAACAACTCTGACATCCCACTGCTTTTTTAACATTTTCTGACATTCCTCAATTAACCAATAATGTCTGTGATGAGAAGGCCCCGAGGTATTGATTAGCCGGACCACTGTTAAGGAAGCCACTTCTATTTGAACTTGACGAAAGCCTGAGTCCCAAGCTAATTTGATGCCGTAATAGACTCCCCAAAGTTCTGCCAGTACCGTCGTACTCACTCCCAGGTTACAAAGAACGCCACCCAGCCAATTTCCTTCGGCATCTCTCATCAGCCCCCCACATGATGCTAACCCCGGGTTTCCCTTGCTCGCGCCATCTCCGTTTACCTTGACCCATCCGTTCGCTGGAGCCTTCCACCCTACCATTCGATCTTGGCTGCCCCTGGCTATGTTACACTTAACACTACTACTGTTCATCATCTCCCTGGCTCGGCTGACAATGAAACTAGTTTTATCGCTCATCTCTCTGTATCTTGCTTCGAAGACTCTCGCATTTCGCCATTTCCAAATCCACCAGCAAGCAGTGGCAAATAAAACTGGCCAAGAGATATTTCTGCACTTGCCCCTGACTCGTAAGTTCCCGTCAATCCAGAGCCTTAAGTCTGCTCCAAAAAACGGTAGTCTCCATCCATGAGGTATAAGGTTACTCCAGATTTCTCTCGCAAGGTGACAGTCGCGGAGAAGATGCATAGACGTTTCTCTATCCGATCAAGCACCACAGTTTTCATCCTCGCTCATATTCCTCCAGACTCGGTTAACGTTCGTGAGAATAGCGCCCCGATACAGTAACCAAAAGAAACTGCGAATTCTCTCCGTCACGGGAATTCCCCAAATAGTCTTCCAATTCTGTTCACTATCCGTAATCTCACACTGGCGCGTCTCATGATCCTGCTCCTCATAGGCCGATCGAACCAAGAAGGTACCTGAATCTGTTAATCGCCACGACCAGCCGTCCTCCCCGTTCTCCAAAAAAATGACGACCGCGGCCAGTTGGGCTAGGCACGGCTATGGCAACCGATTTTGAAGCCTTGGCCAGTCCCAACCACCAGAGCTTAACCAGTACTTCGCCACCGTCAACCTCCTTTCCTGCTCCGTAATCGGAGGCGATGATAGGCTCTTCAAATTAACAAAATCGGCCCAGGTATCAGACCAGAAGAGCGTGTTTTCCCCATTTTTTCCCACCCGGGACAGCCCCCGCTTCAACACTTCCACCCCTTGCAGGATGCTACGCCAAGTATGGCTTTTAGTGCTCCTATTCCGAAACATATCGATTCTCCTCCTGTTGCTTGAGTACCGATTCCGCATCACCTCAACCCAAAGGGTTTTCTTTTCTGTTAGCATGCGCCAACCTAGTTTGGCTAGGTTCGCCAGATTTGTATACCTTGCTTTCTTTATACCGAGCCCTCCCTGATTGCGGCTTCTACAGAAAGCATCCCAACGAACAAGGTGAGTCTTGCTTCCCCTTTCTGATCTTCCCCAAAGAAAGTTTCTACTTAGAGTGTCCAAAATTTTACAGACACTAATCGGCATTGCCGCTTTTTGCATAGTATACACATGGAGAGCAGAGATTACAGCTTTAATTAGGGTAGAACGCCCCGCCAAAGAGAGGCTTTTTTCCTTCCAGCTCGCAAGCCGATCCTTGACGCGGTCAATGACATAACCGTATGTCGATTTATTCACTTTTTCATGCAGAAGCTTCGCCCCTAAATACTTCCCCAAATCTGTTGTGCTTCTGACCCCAAGCTCAGCACTAACTTCAATTTTAATTCTAGGCTCTGTATTCATCGAGAAGAACACGCAGGATTTCTCCAAACTAACCTTTTGCCCCGAGCAGTCACAAAAGTGGCTAAGGGTTTCCTTCACAAGATGGGCTTGTTGATGGGTCGCATCTGCCATCAAAACAATGTCGTCAGCAAAGAAACAATGAGATAATTTTGGCCCATATTTTGAAAGGTAGATTGGTCTCCAGTCATTGCTTCCTACTGCATCAAGGATCATGTGGCTGAGCCTCTCCAGACATAACACAAAGAGATAGGGGGAGAGGGGATCGCCTTGTCTGAGGCCCCGGGTTGGATAGAAACCTTCACCCTGCTCTCCGTTCCAAAGAATATTCATATGAGCAGAAGAAACACAAGCCATGATAGTGGCCACCATCATGTCCGAGAGCCCAATCAAACGCAGAGTGTCTTCAAGGAAGGTCCAGCTTACCCGATCGTATGCTTTCTCAAGATCCAACTTCAACATCATGAACGTTTTCCACCCTTTCTTTTTCTCCAAAGCGCAGACTGCTTCCTGAATCAGAATAACGTTATCCGAAATTTGACGCCCCGACACAAAGCTACATTGCATTGGCCCTATAATGTCCGGAAGGATCAGTTTCAGCCGCTGCACAATACACTTCGTAATTAACTTGTAACTGACATTACAGAGGCTAATCGGTCTAAACTGAGTGAACTTTTCCGGGCTACTGATCTTCGAGATTAAGGTGATTAAAGTCTTGTTCATACTTCTCTCCAGATTCCCCTCATTCAAAGCCCTGAGAACACAAGCAGCCGTGTTCTGCCCAACCGTTTCCCAGAATAACTGAAAGAAACCCGCTTACAAACCGTCCGGCCCCGGTGCCTTCCAGGGGGCCATAGCCTTTAGCGTTGCCCTTACCTCCTCTCCATCATAACACCTCCCAAGCTCCATCAAATCCTCATGCTGCAGCCCTGGAAACGAGTTCCCAGTACTTAGCTGCGCCCTGACAGGCATATCCTCATGGTATAAATTCCTAAAGAACTCAGTGGCCATAGCCTTAATTTGAACCGAATCCCACACCCAACACTCATTATTATCTCTGATACCTGCTATCTTGTTGCGTCTCGTTCGGATGACGATTGAGGTGTGGAAGAAGGATGTATTCATGTCTCCCTCCCGCAGCCATTTAACTCGAGACTTCTGATGCCAATACAACTCTTCCTGCTCCAGAATAGTATTAAGATCATCCATAAGCTTCCTTTCAAGGCGAAGGAGGCCCCTCGTGCAGCGGGTGGCTAGTTGTCGTTGTACCCCTCCCAGCCTAGCATACAACCGACGCTTCTTCTCGAAGATGTTCCCAAAATGACGTCTGTTCCACTCAATTAACCCCTCTTTGAGTCCCTAGATTGCCTGATCAAGCAAAATCTCCTCGTTCTAAAGAAGCTTGACGCGATCCCCGAGCTAGTTATCCGTCAGCCAAGCCCTCATGAACCGGAAGGGAGCTTCCGTGCGCTTAACTTCATCTCTGAAATCAATGAGAATAGGGAGATGATTAGACTGGGTCCGTTGGAGATGTTTAACAACAGCCTCAGGAAACATAATTCTCCAATCCACCGTGCAAAGCCCTATATCGAGTCGACAAGTGACCCTTGTGCGAGGAGAGGATCCTCGGTACCAAGTGAACTGTGGCCCTATGAATCCCAAATCCACAAGCTGCAGCTGATTAATCCAATTAGCAAACGGAGCACATCTGTTAAGGATTCTGGCTAAATCTCCCTGTTTCTCAGTTTCTTCCTTAATATAATTAAAGTCCCCGCAAATTACCCACGGTCTATCAACCCTGGATTCCAGCTGCTTTATGTCCTCAAAGAACTTCCTTTTGAACGCCATCTGAGGTCTGACATAAACCACCGAGAGAAGAAACTCTGAACCATGTCTGGCACCACCCTGAAATCTTACTCGGCAATGAAGGAATTGAGGATTCCACTCCAACACCATAACACTCGCCACTGAATCATCCTAGAAAACCCAAATGCCCCCGCTAAAACCTTCTGCTTCAACTAGCTCATGATTCTGGAAACCAATCTTCCTACCTATCTCTTTAGCTCTCGATCCCGGAATGCGGGTTTCAAGGAGGCAAAGAATAGACGGGCGGTGAGCACTAACCATGTGCCTTAAAGCACGCTGAAAACTCGACCCCCCTGCACCAAAACAATTCCAAACAACCACTTTCATTACAGATAGATTGAGGAAAACCACCCGATCCACACAGATCAACTTCTCATGTTTCCTGCGAGAGGAGATTCCTCTTCCCTCACAGCACTGCTGGTAATTCTAAGAGCTGAGCGATCCCTCAGCTTTTGGTTCAGTCTACTATTCCCTTTCAGTATCATAGTTCTGCTATTCGTTATATTGAGGTCTATTTCTCCCAGGGGTTGTCTGGCATCAGGGTCCAGCCGAGTCTGTTTTCTTCTACCGGCTTCAATACCGACCTCCTCAACCACACTCCTCACCCCACTCTCAATCTCCATATCTCGCTCAGCAAGCTCAGCAAACCTGTTTGAGTATTCTAACATTGGTAACGAGCTCGAGGTCCCGATAGCCTTTCTCACCGGAGCCCCTGATGCGCCTCGCGGCGTTCGGTACCGCAAGGCTCACTAAGGGATAAGTGTACCCTGTCGTTATCAAGTAATAAAATTCTGGATAAGTCCAGGTATCATCCACAGGATTTATTTCTGCAAGTATCAAGCTACTTGGTTTCAGATGTTATCTAGGCTTTGGGGGTTTTGAGTTTGGTTTTGCTTAAGTTAATCTACTCCTAGGTTGAGTTATACTACTCCTAGCTAAGTTATCTAATTCTAACTAAGTTATTCTACGCCTAATTAAGTTACTCTACCCCTAATTAAGTTAAACTACTCCTAGGTGATCTTTTACCAATGTAATTATCCGAAGGAACATGAAGGGATACGATGATAATGAAAATAGATTATTTAAACAACGGAATTAAAACCTAATCTAAGTCACTTGTGTCCGAGGCGATTAACCCTACCTATCCTCCTGAGGTCCCTAGTTCGTGATTCCCTTGTAAGGCCGAAACTAGCTCTAAGGCTCAGCAATTTGGGCTTAATCTTCTATAGGGTCTTCAATCCTATAGGCACTGACTAGGTCAGATTCATCTCGCTATATGTGCCAACTTAATTTTGGGATTATCGAATGAGTTAAACCAATCAGACAAAGCGTAAGACAAAGATTAAAGCAATAAAACAATTGAATAAACAAAACTATAATATATATCAAAGATGAAAAGTATTGTCACGAAGATACAATGAGCCTAGGATCCATAACATGGATCAGAGGCTAGACAGAATATAAAAGAAGAAAAATCCCTTTTAGGGAACCTGTCTACCAATGCAGGCATCTTCCTAGGACTTAAGGATGGAGCTTGAGCAATCCTCGGTGAGCGGAGCTTCGGAGGTGTCTTCAATGGAGGTTTGAAGGATATGGAGGAGGTGGAGAGGATTTCTCAAGGTGAAAGCTAAGAAAATTACAAAGAAAAAAGATATCTAATTTACAATGAAAAAGTTCTATTTATAGACGTAGCTCGGGCCCTCTTTCTGACATATTTCGTGTCCTTATGCAGGTAGGAAGTCGTGGGACCGGTCGTGGAGTCATGGGGGCAAAATTGGGATTTTTGACCAATTCCCGCAGGTCAGCTCGCCGAGCAGGGCGCGCTGCTTGGCAAGCTGGCCCTTGCAGGCCAGCTCGCCCGAGCGGGCCCTTGAGGGCCTGCTCGGCGAGCTGGCCTAAAAAGGCCAGTCCGACGAGCGGTTTTGCCCTGCATGCCTCCGCGCGGTTGCTCGATGTCCCATGATGTAACTTTCGCCCAAACTTATCCCTGCACATGTACGAAAACTCCAAATAGCATTAGTCTCAAGGCTAAATTGACCCGCCAATCGCTCATTTTGAGCAAACGCTCCGTTTGGTGCGACTTTTGGCGGATCAATTAGCTATAAAAGATAACGGAATTATAACATACATGCCATTTTGGCCATATTTGCCTAAAATGATCAGAAAACAAGCCTAAACAACGAAAATTTAATAAAAAATTTCCAATTTCTAACTAACTCACATAAAAGCATATAAATGCGAGAATTGTTCGCTTATTCACGAAATAACGCTAAAAACCGTCCTAAAACCGTACCCAAAGATAGGGGTTTTTGACCCCTATCAGCCCCCACCTTTCCCTTCTGTTTGTTCGCCCCATTCCTCAACCGCCCTTGTTTCTCCTGATCAGCGACTAGATTGTATCCAAAACCCTTAAAAGTACCATCCCCCTTCGTAAGGTCCAGGTCTTGATCTAGCCTTTCAAACGGGTTATTCATCGGATTTTTTCTCCCTTCCACTCTGCTCATTCCTTGCTGCCCCTTCCTAGGCGCCAGGTTGTTCATCCTTTTTCTAGGAACTATCATCCATGACCCATACGTCTCGGCTGGTGTCTCCCTTTCCACCTCCGGTCCCATGTTTCCCTCATTCGGTGTTTCCTCAGATCCGCCCTTCTCCCTCACTGCTTCATCATTGCCAAGGATCATTGCACTAGTAATAGGGGCTTCCTTGACAGGGATTGCACTGGGCCAACAACAATCAGTGCGAAGGTGACCGTAGCGCCCACAATGGGTACAGGAAACATGGAGTCCTTCGTATTCTACTCGCTGGATTTCGCCTTCCAAGTCAAACTGGGCAATCAAAGGTTTCAATAAATCCACTTCCACACAAACGCGGGCAAATCTACCTCTTGCTTTCTTCGCTATATTCTCGTCGACACGAACCGGTTTACCAATTGAAGCTGCAAGCCCCATAATCACATCCTCATCATAATAAAGTAAAGGTAACTGAGGGAAACGTACCCAAACCATCGACTTCTCCACGCACGCGTCTGTTGGGCAAAACGCAGCAGACCATATCCGGATGGTGAGGTAAATGTCCTTGTACGAGCCACGACCCATCATTAATTACATGGTCTCTACCCAACTCGTTGTCAAACTGGACCAGGTGGAAACCCTCCCCCAAGTCCATCATACTAACCCCTGCGATTGGTGTCCATAATTCCAGTGTCCTTTTCTGAAGAGCCACATAACCGATGTTCCTTCATAACAATTTGATAATCAGGGCCTTTTCCCATGGCTTCGCAAGCTTTCGTTTTAATTCTGGGTCAATCGTAACCCTAGGTACCAGGGGGTCAACTTCATCAATGATAATCTTCACAAGTCCAGCGGCACACAGGTCCGTCCTGATCCGAGGGGGCGATTGGGTCGTCTTCGACATGGCAATATCTTTTCAGGAGACTCGGGCGGGTGTGGCGCCCATCGATGCAGGGATCCCGCTCTTGTCCGGTGGGACGGGAGGGGGCGGCCGGTCACTTGAGCTTGCATTATTTAGGTCTACGAATGGTGAGGCACCGATCGCAGGAGAACTCATCACAACAGATGGCGATCTATACCCGCGAATGCGTGATAAGTGTAATTTTATGAAACAATACTGATATAATAAAATAGGAGATTAATTAAGAAATATATTAGAATATAATAAAAAATCAAAAATTGAATTAGACTACAATTAAAATTAAATATTATATCTATGATACGAAAGAATTACAATCTTTGTTAAACAAAAATCGAATTAAACAACAATTAAAATTAAATAACAAAAATTGAATTAAACTATAATTAAAATTAAATATTATATCTACGATACAAAAGAATTACAATCTATGTTCAAATGGAAGCAACATCAATATTATGCTATAAACTATTATCATCAATACTTTTCTAACATTGCACATGAAGAAACTTTATCAATTCTATATGTTACATATTAAAAAAATAAAATTCATAAGAATTAGTCACAAATTCATATTGATGATAATCATTTTGCTTGATGGAATTTCGTGATCACCAAGTATTCGAATTCAATTATTCATTATGCTACCATAACCCAATATATCCAATTGAATCAGTTTAAGGTGATGATATGTCCTATTTTTTTATCTCGTAATATCTCATCAAGACATTCAATCAACTTGTTCTTCATTCTTTCACTGTATAGAATACCAGTCACGCTCGCAGATATCACTTATTTGACTTTATTAATATTTTCTAATAATTATATATTCTTGAATTTCGTAAGCAAGAAAAACAAACAAAAGAATAGAAAACAAAAATGAAGGGACAAAAAAGATAATTATGAAAGAACTATCTTCCTCTCGTTTTTTTTTCAAAAATAAGAGAGAATGTAAGATATAAGCATATAAAGATGAGAGTGGAAATATTTTTTTCCCATTAATTAAATTTTTTATTTTTTTATTAATGAAGTATTAAGTTAATAAATTAATTTTAGTTAAATAGAATTAAATTGCAATTGTAACCACTCATTACAAAAAAAAAAAACTCTTGAAATACTAACAATTTTTTACAAACCACAATATAATAGTTAAAAACTATATAATCAATGTTGCAAAAGCAATTATCTCAATATCCCATAATTAATGTACAATTTTTGGATTTTGAGCATCAAAATTTATTTTTATTTACCTTCATTTTGAATTCGTATCTGGCATAATCCAAATTTTTCGAGAATAAACATCTTATCGAATGTATTAGACGCTTACAATCTCTTTGTCGAGAGAACTGGAAAAAAATAACTCCTTGATAATAATAATAATAATAATATAACATAATTTATAATTAAAATAAACTTCATTGTAAGTATAATATTTCAATACCTCTTCAATATATTCTTCAATATGTCTCAAACTTCAATGAACAACTATTGTGTGAAACTTTATATCTATTTGTACCAAAATGCATGAAAATAAAAAATACAATTCATATCGGTTAGATAAACTCAAACTAAAAAAATGAGTGGATTTCAACAGGTTCCGAATTAGAAAAATCAATTTAACTTCAATTAAAGCTAACAATTGAGTTCATATAAAACCGAAAATCTAAATTTTAGTTAGACCTAATAATCGAAACGATAGCACCTAACAACATATACTAAAAAAGAATGCAAATATACAAAATCTTTAGTTTATTCATTTTGAAAAATAAAAGACAAATAAAAAAGAAAACATGGATAAGGTAGCGAGAGATATGGAACCTGGATAACGACAGAAGTGGAATTTCATCTCTGGAATATGAAACTATAACAACTATTGCTTAATAAAAATAAAAAACAACACATTTGAGAACAAAAATAACTATGACATATGAAAAAAATCGAATAATTACCTCGAAAAACATAAGAATTTTTTGTAATTTTTGACACCTTTGTGTTTCCCGATTTTAGTTGTCCATGAATCTTCTATTTTTATCGGATTTCTTCAATTGGAGATTTCAGTTTGGAAAAAAAAACAAATAAAAAAGAAAACATGGATAAGGTAGCGAGAGGTATAGAACCTGGGTAACAACAGAAATAGATATGAATGATGAAATTATAACAACTATTGTTTAATAATAAAAAATATAACAACACCATAATTGAGAACAAAATGACTATAATATATGAAAAAATCGAATAATTACCTTCAGAATACTATCTATCATGACCAATAAATATAATGGTGGAATACTATCTATCAAACTTTATATAGAAGTTTATTTGGGGCTTTTGGATTTCCTTTGCTTTGTGTTTTTTCATCTTCATGTAACTCTTATTTTCTTTTATTATTCTAATTAATGGGATAGTAATTGTTTAATATATTATAAATATAAATCGGTTCTTTTTAATTAATTAAATCCTTTTAATTTTGATTTTTTACTACGTAGACAACTCATAAAAAAGGCCTTGATGAATTAAAAATAACATATTTATATTTATAATATATTAAACAAATTTGAGAACAAAATAACTACAACATATAAAAAAAATCGAATAATTACCGTCCATGAATCTTCTATTTTTATCGGATTTCTTCAATTGGAGATTTCAGTTTGGAAAGAAAGACAAATAAAAAAGAAAACATGGATAAGGTAGCGAGAGGTATAGAACCTGGGTAACAACAGAAATAGATATGAATGATGAAACTATAACAACTATTGTTTAATAAAAAATATAACAACACCAAAATTGAGAACAAAATAACTACAATATATGAAAAAAATCGAATAATTACCTTCAGAATACTATCTATCATGACCAATAAATATAATGGTGGAATACTATCTATCAAACTTTATATAGAAGTTTATTTGTGGCTTTTGGATTACTTTTGCTTTGTGTTTTTTCATCTTCATGTAACTCTTATTTTCTTTTATTATTCTAATTAATGGGATAGTATTTTTAATTAATTAAATCTTTTTAATTTTGATTTTTTACTACGTAGACAACTCATAAAAAAGGCTTCTAAAACACTTCTCCTCATTTCTCTCTGCTTCCGCTATTATGTATAGTATAATTGTTTAATATATTATAAATATAAATCGGTTATTTTTAATTAATTAAATCTTTTTAATTTTGATTTTTTACTACGTTGACAACTCATCAAAAAGGCCTCTAAAACACGTCTCCTCATTTCTCTCTGCTTCCGCTATTATGTATAGTATAGATTTTTTACTACGTTGACAACTCATCAAAAATGCCTCTAAAACACTTCTCCTTATTTCTCTCTGCTTCAGCTATTATGTATAGTATAGACGAGTCTAATTTTAATTAACAATACAAATTACATACAAACACAAATTTATATACAATTTACAACCTATGAAATTAAATGCAAATACAAATTTTCATATAAATACAAATTTCCATATGAATACAAATTTATATTCAAATACAAATTTCCATTCAATTACGTCTAGCGGAGAATGAAGTGGGAGCGGGAAATAAAATGGGAGTGGAGAATGAAGATGACGATGCTGATAAAGTTAATGAAAATGATTAAAAACAATTAAAATGTAATTGAGATATTTAATAAATTATATATATTATAAATAATAATAATAAATTATATATAAATAATAATAATTATAATAAATAATGATAAATTATTGAATACGAAACGACAGTCTTGATCACATGCACCTTAACGAGCATGTAGAATTTGCTCATTCACGGTTAGATCTAGGCTTATGAGAATCTTAAGATGGAAATTCAAAACATCATGAGTCTTAGATTTAATAAGTCTATATTTAACGGTGAATGAGCAAATTCACTTACTCATTAAGGTGCATGTGAAAATTCGTGTACGAAATTAAATGATTAAGTACTAATAAATAAAGAAATTAAGTACTCCCTCCATTCCATTATATAAGTCATTCTAGGGCATTTCACACAAATTAAGAAATATATTGGTTAACTAAAAAAATTCTCTCTCATGTCACTATTGGGCAATAAGCATTGGAATATTAAAAAATACATGTACTAATACAAAAAATAATTCTCTCTCATATCACTATTAGGTAATAAGCATTGGAATCCTAGAATGACTTATATTTAGGGAAAAAACTAATTTGGTGGAGTAATAAATAACATCGCGGTCCTCTATTAAAACTCCCAACTTTTTAAACCCTTGAGAAACCCTAGTTCCTAGTTCCTCCTTTCATCAGTGTACATCGCTTACCAGAACCCAGAAAGCCAAAACCTCCCTTGTTACCAAACTTGAGAGCTCTCAATTTGTACATACACATTAAACTTTAATTTTATTAGCAAGAAAACTGAAAATGGAGGTGGAACCAGTGAATAATGTTATGTGTCAATTCGCCGACCGCGAAGGGGCAGTTTTGGGAGCTCCCTTGTATCTTCCGCAGAACGCCGGCCCCCAACAGCTTCAACAAATCGTTAATAAGCTTCTTCATAATGTAAGTTCCAACTCCTTGATATGATAAGAAAAACAACTGAATCTCTGGTCAGCAATTGAGTGGATAATTAATAGCTTTTTTGTTTATGGAAACGTGATGTTAATATCTTGAATTGTTTCTGAAAAGTATAATTAATGTCTTCATGTATGTTTCAAATGCTTTAGGGGTTACTTATATGTTGCAAAATTATGTATTACTGTTATAATGGAAACCAGAAGAAACCCAGAAGGTTCATAAAATCTGTATACTGGTTGTGTTCAGGAAGAGAAATTTCCGTATTCTTTTTACATATCAGATCAGGAGCTTCTTGTTCCTCTTGAAACTTACTTACAGAAAAACAAAGGTTAGTGAGCTTCGGTTCTACCTTTTTTTTTGTGTTTTTTGTGTGGGGGGCTTGAGATAAGTTTGTTAGTTTTTAACATATGTGCTCAAAATTTTCAGTTTCTGTGGAGAAGGTACTTTCCATTGTTTATCAACCTCAGGCTGTTTTTCGGATCCGCCCAGTCAATCTTTGTACAGCAACCATAGCTGGTATGATATTTTTTTCCTTCTGGATTAGCAACTTCATTAACTCATAGCATGAACTCCATATGTCTTACTAATTCTTGGTGGTACTTGACTATCCTCTTAACATGGCAAACTTCTGGATTTTGAAATATTACTCCCATAATGCCTGTTTATTTTTTTTAGTTTCTGAATATGCAATTGCTGCACATTTGATCTTTGTAAGTAAGTGCAATAAAAATATTAAAAAAAAAACTGGACTTATTATCTGTTTAATGCTAAATGAGAGGGTTTTAGGGATCGAGATGGATGGTGATGGCTGTACTGCATAAAGCCTGAAGTGACATAGCAGTACAGTCGTATAATTAAAGCAAAGAGGCCTGCAAAATTATCGTTGAAGTCTTAAATCAGACAATCATACACTTGTGAATATTAGAATCCCAGCAGTTCATCTTTTTATTTCTTGAGTAGAGAGAAATTAGGCATCTTTATAAAACCTAAGATCCAATGCTGATGGAAATATTGCACACCATAAATACATATAAGCTGGTGAATTTACTTTATTCAGATGGAATTTTTGAAAAATTTACTTACATTATCTGAAACTTCATTCGAAGTCCGAAGTTGAGAATTTTATTGAACAATCAAATGTATTACTTATGCAGAAACCAGCAGATCAATTTCAATTTTCTTTTAAGGTTAATCCTTCCTATGTGGCGATGGTTCATTTTTGCAGGGCATCATTCATTGTTCTTTCATAGTGTGTATAGGTTAAGTCATCAGCGTCTGATTTTCTGTCATTTTCTTAACTTTGTTGCTGTTTTAACTGCAGGCCACGCAGAAGCTGTTCTCTCTGTTGCTTTTAGTCCTGATGGGCGGCAGTTGGCTAGTGGCTCAGGGGATACCACTGTTCGTATATGGGATCTTAATACCCAAACACCAATGTTTACATGTACAGGTTTGGGTTCTAGGATGCATTCTCTCATTGTCTAGGACATATTGTTGGTTGGAAACATCTACATTGACTTGGCCCGTGTTTGGATACACACACACACATGGGGGAAAGGAAAAAGGGAGGAAAATTGCCTACAGTAATGCTAAGTCAAATTATGTATCCTTTCTCCTTTCTTCCTTTGAACCAAACAACATGAAACACGTGTCTTAAGAACAAAAATGGTGATATCGCAGCTTTTCAGATTCTGATCGCATGTTTTACAAACCATTTTATTTGGACCGATTGTTAGTTCTTGTTACAGTATTAATTAGATATAGTTAATAGTTGGCATTTAAGTAAGTAGGTGGGAAGTAAGGAGTTAGGAATTAATTGTTGATTGTATATATATATCTTGTAATACCTTTGAACAATATAACAAAACATACTTTCAAATAACCCTTGTGTGGTTACATGGTATCAGAGCCAACTATTTTTGGCTTTAGTAAATTAGGTCTCTGAGTTTGAACTGGTTAACGGTGGTCCGGGTTGGAAGTCGAGTTTTCCAACATCTCCGTTTATCTCACCGCCCCCTCCATCGGATTCCCCTGCCGCCGATCTGCCGAGTCGCAACTTTCCGGCAACCAGAAGAGTCGCGTGTAGGGCTCACGCGCCGCCCACTCGCCGGCGCGTGAGGGCGCATGGCTGCTTCGTTCGCCGCCGTTTTTCTTCCCCCAGCCTCACCTCGGTATCTCCGACCTGTCTGTGTGGTTAGATTCTCCTTGTGGTAACTCCGGTCAGTCTCCTTTGTGGTTACTCCGACTTGTGTTCGGTTTGTCCCATTTTTTCCTGATCTGATTTTTCTTTTCAATAGAGGTTGCTATATTTGCCCTACTTTATCTTGGTCCTGTTAAAATTATCAGTAGTGCCTTTACTGTTCTTTGAATTTTTGGTGGTAACTGTCATTTGCTTGGATTGACAACGAGTGAGGAAATGAATAAGAAAGTCATGACTGAAATTACTGTTGGTACCACTCGAATTACGGACAGAAAATTAACTGGAGTTAAGGATTACACTCAGTGGAAACGTACTATTACTCGGTACATTAATAGTGTTGATTTGGGGGATCATTTGAGTAATAATCCTCCACCTAGAGATGATCAGGGAAGTAGGAAGAAATGGATGATGGTAGACTATAAACTGTTTAATCTGATTCAGAATACTTTGGACTCTACTATTGATGACATTGTGACTCATTGTGATACTGTCAAAGAAATGTGGGAATACTTAGAGTCTATGTATGCTAGTAAACAAGACTTGACCCATATTCATAACTTGCTGTCTTCATATTATCGTCCTCAGAGAAAGGGCTGCACCTTCTTTCAGTATTATAATGAATGTAAGCAGATTTGTGAGGAGAAGCGGTCTCGATTTCCTATGACAGCTGATGTTAAGCAGATGCAAGAGGATGATGATCGTATATTTGTTCTTGGATTTCTGGAGGGTCTTAGTCCTGAATTTGAAATAGCACGCAGCCAGATATTGACCAGTGGGACACTTCCCTCTTTTGCTGACCTCTATGGTCGACTTCTTCCCGTGTGTAAGGATATTGAAAAGACGTCTGATGTGATGTCTCAAGAGACAATGGCTCTGGTGAGCAATGCGACACATGGAGTTCAAAGTGGTCCTCAGAATTCTTCTACTCACCGTATCTCTCAAAGTGGTCCTCAGTTATGCCATCATTGCGGTAAAGAAGGATATATTAAGAAGAACTGTTGGAAGCTACATGGTCGGCCTCAGAAAAGTACCAATCGGAAGTTTGCTCACATTGCTGCTGGTGATGGTATCCTACCATCCCCTCAATCTTCGTCTTCTACTCCTACTGTCACTATCTCTGTTGATGAATATGCTCGACTTCAGCAACTGTCTCTTGATCATGGTGCCTCCCAGTCCGCTACTACTGCTTTGGCTAATACAGGTAATCGGGCTGCTTGTCTCTCCACCTCATCCCGTAGTTGGGTTATTGATTCTGGTGCTACCGATCACATGACTGGTAACACAGGTATTCTTTCTTCTTTTGACTCTAATACCACTCTGCCATCTGTTACTTTAGCTAATGGAGCCACCGCTTCTGTAAATGGTCATGGAACTGCTCATCTTACCTCCAAAATCTCTTTATCATCTGTTTTATGTTTTTCTCAATTTCCTTTTAATCTGTTATCTGTTAGTCAACTCACCAAAGCCCTTAATTGTTGTGTTGTTTTCTTCCCAAATTATTGCCTTTTTCAGGATCTTGGGACGAAACAGAATATTGGTAGAGGGAAACTGGTGAATGGGTTGTATGTTCTTGACTCCATTGAAGCGGTGCCAAGACCAATTGCCTGTACAAGCTCCTCTCTGTTGCAGCTTCATTGTCAGTTTGGTCATCCATCTCTTCCTGTCTTGCAGAAAATGTGTCCGAGTCTTCCAAGGAACTCTATTTTGGAGTGTGAAGCATGTTAGTTTGCTAAGCACCATCGTGTCCCATATTCTCCTCGAATAAATAAACGTGTTGAGTCTGTCTTTGATTTAGTTCACACTGATGTGTGGGGTCCTTGTCCTATTGTTTCCTATGTTGCCCGGACACGGATACGGTATCCGACACGGACACGGATACAGGAAACGTCGTTTCTATAAAACACAAGACACGGATACGTGGGGGACACGTGTAAATATTAAAAATATTGGGGCACATTTATAAATATTAAAAATATATTTATATATATGATTTTTTGTAATATAACTAAATAATTAGCAGCCCTATTTATATAGATGGATGGAGAAGTTTGAGAGTTTTTGTATTAATTAGGAGTTTCTTCTGGCATTAATTCCCCCTGTCCTTTGGAGTTTCTGGCTCTCCAAATCTATCAACTATAACGACGATCGGTGAAGTTGAACGGCTGTAATTTGAATTTGAAGAATCGTAGGTTTTAATTTGACATTTGAAGAAGCGCATGTTTTTTTTTGCCTAGGACACGCGTATCCTTCACTGATACGCGTGTCCAACTTTCCGATATTACGGACACGGCCCCGACACCGTGTCCCTGGCGTTTCCGGCCGTGTCCGTATCGGATACGTATCCGACACGGGATACGCTGGGTCTATGGCGTGTCCGTGCATCAGAGATTGTTTCTAAACTTGGTTATCGTTATTTTGTGACTTTTGTGGATGATTTTTCTCGAGTTACATGGCTTTATCATTTGAAGCACCGTTCAGATTTATTTACAGTTTTTTGTGCTTTTCATGCTGAGATTAAAACTCAATTTAATAAAAATATCTGTATTTTGCGAAGTGACAATGCCAAAGAATACTTATCCAGTACTTTTCAGTCATACCTTCTCCAACATGGTATTATTCATCAAACGTCATGTGTTGTTACACCACAACAGAATGGTGTAGCTGAAAGGAAGAATCGCCACTTACTTGAAGTCACCCGGGCTATCATGTTCCAAATGCAAGTCCCGAAAATGTTCTGGGCAAATGCTGTTTCCACTGCCTGTTACCTCATCAATCGTATGTCGTTCGCTGTTCTTCAGGGTCAGATTCCATACTCTATCCTGTTTCCTTCTCAATCTTTATTTTCTCTTGCCCCTCGTATTTTTGGGTGTACTTGTTTTGTACACGATATTCGTCCTCAAGTCTCCAAACTTGACCCCAAATCTCTCAAGTGTGTCTTTTTGGGATATTTTCGAAGTCAAAAAGGGTACCGTTGTTACTCTCCATCCTTGGGACGCTATCTTGTGTCGGCCGATGTCACGTTCTTTGAGAATACGTCTTTCTTCCGTCCATCTTCCCCTTCACCCTCTTTTCCTGCTGATACATCTGATGATGATTTTTTGATCTATACTGTAAGTGAACAGGTTGTCCCTCGTCCTCCTATTTGTCACGTTTATTCTAGGCGTGTGCAGCTTGCGGTTACGGCACCTGCTCCAGGACCAGTCACCAATGATACCTCATCTTTTTCGGCTCCAGATCCTACACCTTCATCTGAACCCAGTCTTGATCTCCCTATTGCTCTTCGGAAAGGTACAAGGTCTTGCACTTACCCTATCTCCTCCTTTGTTTCTTATAATGCCTTATCACCCCCTTCCAAGTGTTTTGTAGCTACCTTAGATTCCATTGCAGTTCCAAAATCCATTTCAAAGGCTATGGATCATCCTGATTGGCTAGAGGCAATGAAAGAAGAACTGACGGCACTCGAACAAAATCACACTTGGGACCTTGTGGACTTACCAAAAGATCGGAAGAAAATTGGTGCTCGGTGGATCTGGACTGTTAAGATGAATCCTGATGGTACCGTTGCTCGAGTGAAGGCTCGCTTGGTTGCTAAAAGCTATGCTCAGACTTATGGTCTTGATTATTTCGATACTTTCTCTCCTGTTGCCAAACTCACCTCTGTACGTCTGTTCATTTCTTTAGCTGCCACTTACAATTGGGAGCTTCATCAACTGGACGTTAAAAATGCTTTCTTGCACGGTGACCTGAATGAAGAGGTTTATATGGAGCAACCTCCTGGCTTTGTTGCTCAGGGGGAGTCTGGAAAGGTGTGCAGATTAAGAAAGTCTCTGTATGGTTTGAAGCAATCTCCTCGTGCATGGTTTGGTAAATTCAGTGCCGCAGTAATGGAATTCGGCTTACACAGAAGTGCATATGATCCTTTGTTTTCTACTTCAGTTCTAGCTCTGGATGCATTCTACTGGTTGTGTATGTTGATGATATCATAATTACTGGAAGTGCTGTTGCTCGGATTAAGGAGTTGAAGAAGTTCCTTGGTACTTGCTTCCAGACAAAGGATCTTGGTCCTTTGAAATACTTCTTGGGAATAGAGGTATCTCGCAGCAGGAAAGGAATTTGTTTAAATCAGAGAAAATAAACAAGATATGTTGAAAGATGCAGGTCTAATTGAGGGAAAGACGTGTGATGCTCCAATGGTGCCCAATGTGAAGTTGAAGTCTGATGATGGTGACTTACTCAAAGAACCTGAGAAATACAGGAGAATTGTTGGCAAACTGAATTATCTCACAATTACTCGTCCTGACATTTCTTTTCCTGTGAGTGTGGTAAGTCAATTCATGTCCTCACCTAGGAAAATGCATTGGGATGCTGTTACTCACATCCTAAGGTATCTAAAGGGAGCTCCTAGACGAGGCTTGTTATATCAAAATCATGGACATCACATCGCAGAAGGCTTCACTGATGCAGACTATGCTGGAGATTTGTCAGACAGACGCTCTACTACTGGATACTGTGTATTTGTTGGGGGAAATCTAGTTTCATGGAAGAGTAAGAAGCAAAGTATAGTTTCTAGATCCAGTGCTGAATCTGAATACCGAGCTATGGCACAGGCTACGTGTGAACTTGTGTGGTTACGTCGTCTACTTGGCGAAATTGGGTTTGACCAGATAAAACCAATGAAGTTATACTGTGATAACAAAGCAACTATCTATATTGCAAATAACTATGTGTTTAATGAAAGAACGAAGCATATAGAAGTTGACTGTCATTTTACTCGAGAGAAGTTGGAGGATGGTACAATCGCAACTCCACATGTCAGAACCGGAAGTCAATTAGCAGATGTGTTCACCAAGGCTTTACCAGGAACTCGAATCAATCATATTTGTAACAAGCTGGGCATGATAAATATCTATGCTCCAGCTTGAGGGGGAGTGTTACAGTATTAATTAGATATAGTTAGTAGTTGGCATTTAAGTAAGTAGGTGGGAAGTAAGGAGTTAGGAATTAATTGTTGATTGTATATATATATCTTGTAATACCTTTGAACAATATAACAAAACATACTTTCAAATAACCCTTGTGTGGTTACAGTTCTGAATCTTAAGATTTATTATATTTACAAATGAGGTGCTTCCCTATGCCTAATGATTTGACATATTGCTTTTGCTGATTGGTTGGTGTTGCATTTTTTGCAAAGAGAATGGGCTTTCATCTGTTTGTGCGTGTGTGCTAGAGCTTCTTGATTGGTCAATTGTGTTTTATGGGTTGGGATTAGTGGCTAAGTTTAGTTTTATATGGATGAGCACCTGTTGCATTCATTACCTTGCTATTTATTATATGAAGTGTAAATAGCTCTTTGGTTCAGGACACAAGAATTGGGTTCTTTGCATTGCATGGTCACCAGATGGTAAGTATCTGGTAAGTGGGAGCAAGGCTGGAGAGCTTCAATGTTGGGATCCTCAGACAGGAAAACCATTAGGGAATGCACTTATGGTAAAGTTTCTACCTAAATCACTGACCATTCTTATCCAACATATACAGTAGCTATTTAGGTTTGCTACAATTGTGCTCTCAAAGCATGTCCCGTCTTAGGGATTCCAAATGATCCTTTAGTTGATATTCTTCACAAGAGCTCGTTTTCCTAGACTTGCATAAATTTTGTTTATCTCCTCTCAAATTGAAATCGCTCTGTCAAATGAGCATATTTCAAATTATCATAGTGTATTTTATTAAGTCTTTTAGTTGATTTGCTGTCAAAAATAAGATTTTGGCACTAATTATTGGAGTTTTCTTTGTGCTAGGGCCACAAGAAGTGGATTACTGGTATCTCTTGGGAACCAGTCCACTCGAGTGCTCCATGCCGTCGGTTTGTGAGTGCTAGCAAAGATGGTGATGCACGCATATGGGACATCTCTTTAAAAAAATGTGTTATTAGTCTCATTGGTCACACCCTTGCAATAACTTGTGTAAAATGGGGTGGAGACGGAGTAATCTATACAGGGTACACATTTTTCTTTCCTCCTACTTTTACACTGAAATAAGATTTTTATGATAACCATTCCTTCATTAGAAATTGGGATAAGGTACCAAAATGGCCTCAAGGTTTTTGGGGAAGTGTTAATTTAACCCCAACCTACAAAATAGCACCTTTTAAGCCTCAATATTTGTGAAATGGTACCAATTTAGCCCTGAATAACAGAACTTGATGCCTCAATGTTTGGAAAATGGTACCATTTTAGCCCCAAGTTTCGTTGCCCTGGGCTAACTTGGTACCATTTCACAAATGTTGAGGCTAAAGTGATGCTATTTTGTATGTTGGGGCTAAATTGGCACTAACCCAAAAACCTTGAGGCCATTTTGGTACCTTATCCCTTAGAAATTTCAAATTGTTGACTTCTTTTTGGGCCAAACAGTTGCTTACCTTCTGAATGTTAATGTCCTGGTCTCCAATTGTTCATTTATAAAGTATTTGCTCAGATCAAAGTTTGAGTCCCAACATGATTCCAAATTGGTGTCTGATTTCAACCTAGCCTAGAGATAATATTAGTCTGCTTTTGGCTGTAACATAATACCTTGAGTTACTAAGCGTAGAAGAGTGTGCTTATCATCTTACTGTAGTGGGCCTCGAAAGATTGAGGATTCATAGTGATACCCTGACCTTGGAATATGTATATAGAGAATGAAGGCTAGAGTCTGTTGAATTACAAATTCCTTTTTCAAAAAACAAATTGAATCTTATGGTCTGAATAGCTGAATTAAATCCAGTCATCAAACTAATTCTTATTTCACATTTTAACTTATAAGAAACATTGAAGACTACAAGAAAAGTACAATTTTTTTTTTCTCCCTCCAACCATTTGGAATTTTCTGTTCTGTTGAAGTGGCTTATATACTGATCATTCTTACGATTATGGATTGGTCCAAATTATTATCTTTTCCTTGTAAACTAAATTCTAAACTCTTAAATCTCACCTATCCTTTAGTTATTCTTATTGGCTAATAGTATTTTTCTATATTTGCAGCTCACAAGATTGTACTATCAAAGTCTGGGAGACAACGCAGGGAAAGTTAATTCGTGAACTGAAGGTAATTGTACATAATAACTGTTTTCAATGTTTCTCAGATTTAACTCTGTTTGGTGCACAGAACTGCTACTTCACATGTTTTAGTTAAATTATCATGTCTCCTGCATTTTCTCTATGCCCAAGGATTATCATATAGTTTTGGCTTTTTTTTGCCTGCTCCTTTTTTTGTGGTATTTGTTCTAGGGTCATGGACATTGGGTTAATTCTCTTGCCTTAAGCACTGAATATGTTCTTCGTACTGGAGCTTTTGATCATACTGGCAAAACATATTCTTCAGCAGAAGAAATGAAGAAGGTAATAAATATTTTTGCTCTATATGATCATTTCTAGCATTTAACTAACATTCTCCCGAATATCATTTTCTACTTGGATTGACATGCATATTTTCTTAATTTAGCTAAACAAGATTGAGCCGTAGTCTTTTAGATTGTTGATCAAGTTGTCAATGGAAGTGTTATTACTGTAATATAAGGCATTGGTTGCAAGAATTAGAGTATAAGTTAATTACCATTATGTTGAACCGTTGTGAAGTTTACAACTTGGTTAAGTATCTGAGTGGGATACAGGATAAGGATGGTTTTTTGGAGCCTCTGGACAGGTATCAAGTCCCTGCTGGAGACTTCGATACAGTATTATCTCCAGGCCCCCCTGCCCCCCTGGTGGTTTTTTAGTTTTTTCCTTTTTTTTCTTTCCTTTTGGTTCTCTTCTTTGTCTGCCCCTATTTATTTATGAGTGCTCAGTGCTTCTAGATGTATAGTGTGTTTTGGCATTTTAAGAAGTCCTTTATCGTGTCCAATTATTAACCATATAGCATTGGAAACAATTCTTTTAGGTTGCTCTGGAAAGATACAACAAAATGAAAGGCAGTGGCCCTGAGAGATTAGTTTCAGGTTCAGATGATTTTACTATGTTTCTCTGGGAGCCTGCAGTCAGCAAGCACCCCAAAACTCGTATGACAGGTCATCAACAGGTATGAAGTAGACGATTGAGCCATATCTGATGGTCCGCACAGGGACTTGTATCTTCCTGCTCCTCACTTACCAATTATCTCATGTGCTTTTTGGTTTTGGGTTTTTCTACTCGCACTACATCACATGACATTTGATGATACTTCTATGTGGTGGAAATATTCATAATTCGTCTCTGATGAGACACTTGCAATTTGCTTATTTGGTGAAAATGCAAATTGTGTCAATATTATGCTCATGTAGAATAGATGATGCAAGGACAACTTAAAAGATAAGTGGAATCTTGGCATTTCATGTATATTACAGTATTAATATTTTACTCTCTAGCAAGTCTTTGATTCCTTGTTTGTTACTGCAGCTTGTAAATCATGTTTACTTCTCACCTGATGGGCAATGGATGGCTAGTGCTTCATTTGATCGTTCAGTCAAACTGTGGAATGGAGTTACTGGCAAATTTGTTGCTGCTTTTCGGGGACATGTTGGGCCTGTTTATCAAATCAGGTTTGACTTGTTCCAACTTCTAGTGGGTATGATTTCTGTATACTATACTCTTATTGCAATGCTAATCATTATTTTACCTAATGTCACACAGCTGGTCTGCTGACAGTAGGCTTCTTTTAAGTGGGAGTAAAGACTCCACGCTTAAGGTAAGCCATATCAATTGTTGGCATTTTCTTATCGAGTTTTGGATTTAATAACCTATCTTATAGTCTAATTTACGCCTTGTTTCTAAGTCTGATAATTTTTCATGTCTCTGATGCTGATATTTCATTTGCAAGGTTTGGGATATACGAACGCAGAAGTTAAAACAAGACCTTCCAGGACATGCTGATGAGGTAAGTTCCCCTCTTAAGTTCTAAGAAATCATTTGATCCATATATCATATACTAAATTACTTGTGGATTGAGCTCTGACGTTTTGGTTAGGTTTATGCTGTTGATTGGAGCCCTGATGGCGAGAAGGTAGCGTCCGGTGGTAAGGATAGGGTACTGAAGCTATGGATGGGCTAAACCCAGCAGAACAAGTATGTGATGGTATTTTGACAGCCACATGCAGTGGATGCCTAAACTCAGAAGAAGAAAGTGCGAGAAGGTGCAAGAATTCTTATGGTGTGAAACTGGATATGCTGCCTCTAGCAGATGAAGAATGCATGGCAATGTTTTGTTTTTTTCTGAATTTAAGATGCAAGCTCGACTTGCAGTCCTGCCTGGACAGTTACTAATTTTTTTTAGAGAAATCTCTTCCAAAGGAATTTGCATATTATAGTGTACAAATGTTTTATGTATATAAAATGCGAGAAGAATGAAATTTACATACCTCCAACTAATAATTCTAGTTCTACCAACTTCTAATAATCTATCATAACTTACTAACGGTGAAACTAAGAATCACCTAATGAGTTGTCAATTTTATTAATTAAATAAAAATTAAATTTTAATGAAAAATAAAGCTCGGATGGCTACAATCTTCCACTTGGCCTATAGGTTACACTCAAAAATAAAATACATGAATCACATTGATAAATACCCTATAAATGAGTATTTACACGTTATGTATTAAATTCTTTAACCATCATCCATTTAATAGAAATTGTTATCCTCATAAAATAAATGTGCACATCACAAATGAAGAATTTCAGAAAATGAAATTACATAAAGAGACCAAGAACTTCATCATTGGCATGCCTTTAGTTGAAAGATGTGCAACAATCGTAAATTAAGTACTAATGTGTTTAATGACCACTTTCTTCTCTTTTAACACGTTTTTTAATACTCAAATATTTGATGTTAATGTTTTACTTTGACTACCACATCTGTTATTTTTAGTCAAGAATTGTCAAAATACCAATGTTGTCAGAACCCGGCCGGATATCAAACCGAATTTATAGTTGGGTCACGGATCACTTGGTCGGATCGGATGGCTCGGATTGAATTGGTCAGACCGGATGACATAGTATATAAATAATATATATATAGATATATAATACAATATATTAATACAATATATAATACAATATATTAATGTGGCATGGCATGAAAGTAAATATTTTTGTAAGATAGAACCAAGATATAATACTGGGTTGCTTGTATATATATATGATTCAAAGGGTAGAAAATAATAAGATTTCCTTTTTGAAGGGACAAAGAATAAGGAAAAAGTCTATTTGATTAAAGATATTTTTGAGATGAAAATATTTGGTGCGGAGAGTCCTAATAACTATGAGAATTTGAGATAAAAAAGAGTTTCCCACATGGGAAGTTTGAGGAAACCAATCAAAGGATAGGTGGTATAAATAAAGCCATAACAACATCATAAAGAAAGTGGATTATTATACCTAGCCCTTAATTCTCACACTTAGCCTCGAAAATAGACCGAAATATCTTTTGGGTAAATTTAAAAATTCTCAAACACCTTCAACTCTTTTGGATCAAATCCGGATTAATTTATCAACGAAAACATGGATCGGTGGAGGGGCTGCAAAGGAAAAGGACTAACGGTACAAAATTCGATTTGATTTTGTTGATTTTTGGATGTTTTTTTATTCGATTTTGGATATTTGGGGATTTCGGAATCGGGGGGTGGGGCGTGAGGACATCACGCCGTCACCTCTGATGTGGCGTATGAACATCACGCCGCACCACAGGTGACGAGTGATGGCCTCACGCCTCACCACAGGCAACGACATGATGTTCATATGCCGTCATCTCTGGTGAGGCGTGATGGCCTCACGCCCTCACCTATGTGAGGGCGTGATAGCCTTACGCCCGTGTGGTGAATTATGATTTTTTTTAAGTTAATTTAATTTTTGTTATTTTTATTTTACTAATTTGATTATAATTTTTATTTTTGTTAATTTTTTATGCTGTAAATTTTATTTTTTTAATTATAGTTTAAATTTAGTTGTTGTAAATTTTATTTTGTTTTTTTGATTAAAGATTGATTAGAAATTTTATTTTGTTAATTATAAGTAAATTTAGTTGTTGTAAATTTTATTTTGTTTAATTTAGTTTAGTTAAATTTGTATGTTGTAAATTTTATTTTGTTTAATTTAGTTGTTGTAAATTTTATTTTGTTTAATTTAGTTTAACTAAATTTTTATATTATTAATTTATTTTGTTAATTTTAGTTAAATAATGTGGTGAATATGTGTAGATGGAGCGGGAGAGTGTAGCGGGGAAATCTATCCCGTCAGCAGCTAGGCGGCTAGATATGGAAGAGGATGATACACCACGTCATACGAGAAGACGTGGTATTGATATATCAGGCCGTAGATGGAGAGGGGCTGCGACGCAGCAGGTGCAGGCGGTTGAGATAGAGCAGCCTGTGTTGGATCAGCCCGAGTTTGGGGGAGAGGATGCGGATGATTTGGGAGACCGAGATCATGGTATTGACATTGTCAATGAGTATTTTTAGGAGTTAGCCGAGGCACAGCGACGGTCGGGATCTGATGGTGACGATGATGTGGAGCCGACCCAGGACACGAGCAGACAGCGCAGGGGTGGTCGCTTTTCTAGTACATGTATTATTTATAGTTTTAGTATTATTTTATAGTTGAGTATTATTTAAAATTTGAGTATTATTTATAATTTGAGTATTATTTATAGTATAGTATTATCTATAATTGAGTGTTATCTATAATTTTAGTATTATTTATAGTTGAGTATTATTTATAATTTTAGCATTATTTATAATTTTAGTATAGTTTAGTATTATTTATAGTATAATATTATTTAAAATTTAGTATTATTTTTAGTATAGTTTAGTATTATTTAAATTTAATATTATTTATTTCAGGGACCAGAAAACGGTCCAAAGCTACTGAGGACCGTAGCTGGATTGTTTCTGGGCCAGTGGATGGTGGCCCTAGTGATGGTTCCGTGATTCCTAGTTTTTTAGGACACGTTGCCTCACGGATGTTGGGAGGGGATCTTCGATCGTATCTTACGTGCTACAATAGATCATTAGCATGTGTCACATTGAAGCGATGGTATCAGCGTGCGACACCCGAGGTAAGAATAATTTGGTCAATAAATTATTTTACTTATTATTTTAACCCTAACCCTAAAAAACATTTAGTAATTGTATATGTTTCATGTTTACACCTGCGGGATATGGTCAGGCGGACTCGGTTGTCTCACCTCCCATCCACCATGTTTAAGAACGTGGATGCACCTTTGATATCTGCGTTCGTGGAGCAGTGGCAGTCCGATACGAACTCCTTCCACATGCCGTTCGGAGAGATGACTATTCTTCTGCACGATGTATGGCAGATTCTACGTATTCCGGTGCACGGTCAGATGATCTCCGATGCATGCAGTGCTGAGCGACTGCAGGCCATGTGTATGATGATGTTCGGGGTCAGTCAGGAGGAGTTGTTATCGTCATTCCGACATCACTGGAGTGGTGGAGGTTTTTTTTTGCTAATGCTGTGGAGAAACTTACCCATCGAGGGTGGGTCTGGAGGACGGGACTCGAGCCACAACGTGGATATGGCTTCTGTTAGGATCCACCTTGTTTGTCGACAAGAGTGGCGATAGGATCAGGCCGTCCCATCTCCACGTTATATCGACAGTTGGGGATAACGAGTAGAGGATAGTGTCGGGAATTTGTGGATGTTGGACCCTCCTCCAGGCGTGGATATATGAGTATTTTCCGGTGTTCCAGTCTCATCGACTACCACTCCAGATTCCAGATGATTCTCCTCGGGCGTGCAGATGGGAGGTCGGGATTCCAGGCAGGAAGGCCGCCTGACTCGAGACCATTCGTGCACAGTTGGACCACATGACGGCAGCCGAGGTATTATTTATAGTTTAGTATTATTTTTAGTAAAGTGTTATTTATAGTTTAGTATTATTTATAATTTTAGTATTTTTTTTGAAGAAAGTATTATTTTTAATATAATATTATTTATAGTTTATTATTATTTAAAAATCTAGTAACCATAGAAGGCACCTTATTTATAATATAGTATTACTTAAAATTTTAATATTATTTAAAATTTTAGTATTCTTTTTAGTATAGTTTAGTATTATTTATAATTTTAGTATTATTTTATAGTTGAGTTTTTTTTTTTTGTAGGTGATGCGGTTGCCTTATGGTCCAGTCGCCGATGACGATCAGCTATGAGTGTCCTACGCCGGTTGGATATGGTGTAGAGACATTGTTGAGCCGTATATGTCCGATCAAGTCCTACATCAGGTCGGTTATGTTCAGCGTATCCCGGCTCAGCATATTAGACCTGATACTGCATTCCGGCCATGGAAATCTCTATCGTACAGACTCACACATTCATTTGTTACAGTTAATGATACTTGACGGAGATTTCCATCGACTTGTGGTGTTGATCGGAGGAGATGTCAGCTAGTTGGAGCCGATCTCACTGCTTGTGATGCGGGGTACATGGAGTGGTACAGACGATATTCACATCCTCATCTGCTTCATGCCCCTCGGGATGCGTCGATCCAGCATGCTCACTCCAACAGCGAATATGTAAGTTTATTATTATTATTTTATTTATTATTGGTTTATATATGTTTGTTTTCTACTATTTAATATTCTGCAATGGGTTAGCCGTTTGGCACGTATCACTGAGCGGTTGCTCGCCGGGCGAAATGATGCGGAGGCTCCACTTATTAGTATTGATATGGAACATAGAAAAACTTGAACCTATAATAAATCTGATCCAAATGCTTTACCTCTATTTCGCTCTATATTTATTTGTTCATTATATTCTCTTTTTTTCTTTCTTTTTTTCTCTATTCTTTTCATATATTCTTTTAAACTTTAAATGGATAAATGGGGATACCCGCAGGGCGATGACAGAGATGAATTTTGTCCGTGTTTGTTTCGCGGGACGGGTATGGGGATTCCCCATTTAGTCGGGGAACGAGGATGGGAACTCTAATTCCCGTCCCGCCCCGCCCCGTTTACATCCCTAGACTTAATTAGTTCTTAAAATATAAATGTCTTAGTTAAAACAAACTATATTTTATTAAAACAAATGATATAAAAGAACAATTCATTTAACATGTTTATATCCTAAAACAATTGTTTATAGGACATAAAACCCCAACATATTCTCTACTGCTCTTTTGGACAATTTTGAGTTGATTGTATTAAAAAGTGGATCTGAATTTTTATTGATTATTTTAGAAATACTTTTTAATTATTAGTTGCAATGGTAACTGGTTTTTGTTCTCTTTCCCGTTTTCATGAAATTATATAATTGACATCATATATACGCAAATAAAGTATTTTTATGGTTGACAAGTTTAGTAATTGTGTTTGTCATTTTTGTTCTTTCATTAATATTTCTTATACTTGGTGGAGTTTGGTTTGTATTAATACAACTTCACCAATTAAACTAATAAAGCAACTATATAATATATACTTTTCGATTCTATATAAATAGGCCAGTTATCAAACTGCTCAATAATAATAAACTAATTACTTTGTTTGTTTTTCCATATGTTTCAATAATGAAATAGGTATTGATTTTTTAAAGTAATTAATGTAAATGATATATGTTTTCTATGCTTATATGGATTGCTCCCAAACGCAAAACATAGATGGTGTGAAAGACTTGTTCTATCCAATTGAGAAATCAAGTTTAGAGGGCTAGAACTGGAAAAACACTTTTGAAATTGTGCATAAAGTACATATGAAAAAAAGTTCAAAGACAATGGTAAATGTTAATAAAAAAAGCAGCAGAATATTCGTTGAAGTATCCTCCTCAACATTGGTGTATTATTTCATTGATAGATCCAAAAATCTGATGGTTAGTAGTAAAATGGCGGAGAGTTTCAACAATTGGATTCTAGAACAAAGATCAAGACCAATTTTAAGGATAATAGAAGAAACAAGAGTGCTGACTATGAACATGTAGCACAAAAATGAAAAGAAGTCTAGTGGTGACTATTTATTGGGCTTTTTTCTTTTGATTCAAAACATTGCTCATTCTCTTCATTCTCTACATTAAGAAAAGGATAAATTCCAAAAAAAAAAAAACTCTGTGGTTTCATCGATTTCCGAAAAAATCTTTGTGGTTTGTTTTTACAAAAAAAAAGATTGTGTTATACGTCGTTACCCCGAAAAGCGGAAAATGGCTTAACATCGTTAATTTGATGAGATGGCAGAGGGGTAAAATTGGAAAATCAATTTTTTTTTATTTTTTTTATTTTTCTTTCTCTCTCCCTTCTATCTCCTTCTTCTTCCATGGATGTTCTTCTCCTTCTTCTTCCTTCTCTCCTTCTTCTTCTATTCTTCCTCTTCCTCCTCTCTTTTCTTCTTCTCTTCTTCTTCCTCTTCTCTTCTTCTTCTTCCTCTTCTTCTTCTTCTTCTTCTTCTTTTCTTCTATTTTTTAAATTCTGATGAAACACATTCTGGAAATTTCCAGAAATCTGAGATTTCTGGAAATTCCAGACCTATTAATGGAAATTCCAGTTTCTGGAATTTCCATTAATCCGGAAATTCCATATTGAATTTCCTGATTAATGGAAATTCTAGAAACTGGAATTTCCAGAAATCTGGAATTCCAGATTTCTGGAATTTCCATAAATCTGGTTTCAGCCATTGCTGATTCCGTTTAACTCGAAATTCCTTTATCGTCGATTTCGTTTTTAACTCTACCGCCGCCTCTAATTCCGTCGTTCCTTCCATCTCCTTCTCGTGTACCCGTCATTCCCTTAGCCTTCTTTCTGTTCTTTTTTTTCTATAAAGAAGAAGAAGATGAGAGAATAGAGAAGAAGAAAAAGAGAGAACAAGAAGAGGAAGAAGAAGACGACGAAGAAGCAGCCCAGGAAGGAAGAAAGAAGAAGAAGAAGAAGAAAATGGTGAGGTTTTATATATATTTTAGTTTTCTTTTCATTATTTTATTTTTTTTAATTCGGACCATTTTGCCCTTTGCCACGTCATCACTTTTAACACTGTCAAGCCATTTTCCGCTTTTCGGGTAACGGCGTATAACACGATCCTTTTTTTTTTTAAAAACAAACCACAGGGGTTTTTTTAGAAATCGATGAAACCACATGGGTTTTTTTTAGAATTTACCCTTAAGAAAATGTAAACAAATAGACCTATATACAAGCCTACAAAAATAACTAAAAGTTCCGCCCATTCCACTAACACATTAGAATCAAATTATCCATTAAAAAATTTCATTAACACATGAACTAAAATATGAAAAATTTTAATTAATTAAAAAACATAAAATTAGAGCGCTATTTAGACTACTAATTTTTTTTACGTGTGATGTACTTCCCATCATCGCTCTTATGGGTAAATTTTATACGTGGTGTACAACGTTTACCCCATTTTACACTTTGGTGTACAACCTTCATTTTGTCACACTAAAATGTGACCTCCCACTATGGTGTACAATAGGTAAAAATGACAAGTCAATCTGAAGTCAGCGTGCCACATCAGCATTTTACATCCTACTCATTAGTAAAAGTGGAATCCACAAATTATAAAAAAAAAATTAATTTTATCTATTTCTCTCTTTTATCTCTATCCCTCTATCTTTTCATCTTCTTCTCTCTTTAAATTTCCTTCTCTCTCTTTCTCTCTCCAAAGAATAGTTAGGGAACCAGAAAACGATAGTCGCTTCTTCACTGAATTCGCTACTGCTCTCCCACGGCCTAGCTTCCATCCATATTTCTAACCTACTCCAACCCATTGAGGATTGTTTGGATCCATAAATGTCGAAATCGATGATTTTGAAGAGTTCTTCCACATTTGTTGTTCTGCAAATAATCATTAGCATTAGTTGTGAATTAATTTCTCAATCAAATTTGAGAAATGCATGAACCTTCTCAGCATGTAAAAAGATACAGATTTACAATCATATTAGAAAGTAATGTATTACCTGATTGCGAGCTATCATCTTGTGCATAATCTTTGCTTCAATTTGCTCTTTCGATTGCGAGCTATCATTCCAATTTTCTATTCTATTGCCGCTTTATATATAGACCCTCTCTCTTTTTCATAAATCAATTTCTTAGGAAACACTAATCAACCATGGTTGCACCTTCTTCTTCTTCATTCAACCTTTTGGTATTTGTGGTAGTAACTATGTTAATTGGAGAAGGAAAATACTAAATAATAGTGAAATTTTTACTCTTTCACTCGATAAAGCTTATGGTTTAGGATTTTAGGGGTTTCTTCACGTGAGTGAAACAAATGACTGCTTGCTCCTTCAAAAAAATGGAGAACATGATGATTGTTGAGTGTTGGTGGAGTTTGAAATTTGGGCTGGAAAGCAGAAAAAATAAAAAAATCATAGAAGGCAGTAGAGAAGAAGCACTTCGAGGTCCAGTGTTGGTGGTTTTAGGAAGAAAACCCAAATAAATGTATTTTAGTAATTGCATGTGTGGTGGGTCAATTTTTAACTTTTAGAGAGGTCAAACTGCTGACTTTGCGTGTTGACTGGTTATTTTTACCTAATGTTACACCATATTGGGAGGTCACCTATAAGGTGTACATATTAGTAAGACAAAATAAAGGTTGTAGACCGAAGTGTAAAATGGTGAAAACGTTGTACACCACGTAAGAAATTTATCTTCACTTTTGTAATAGGAGTACTTCTCTCCACAAATTGCTTATTAGTGCACGTCTCACCAATTCAATTTGTTGATGCACGTCTCACCAATTGTAAATTATTGAAACACATCTCTCCAATATCAAAACAGTTATTCTTATTGTTGTTCAACAACATGTGTCAAGTTGACAATTTCTTTTGTTTTATTATTTCTGCAATTCCTTTATACATGTCCAAGGTTCTTGCATTTGAAGAGGCTTTCCATTGTGTTAATGATCGTTTTCTTCATGGCCATGTTTCTTACAATGACAACACCGGGAAATAAAGGAAAACAGTTATTCTTATTGTTGTTCAACCACACCGGGAAATTTTCATTTTTTCTTTTGAACTTTTAGCAAATAAAGCTCCTTTCAACCACATGTTCATTTTCTCAATTTCTCATTGCTCTTCCTTGTTCTTGAATTTACAAAGCATTAATTAATTCCGATAAGGTTAGTTGTGTCTCAAACCTTTCAGGCAAGCTCACAAACAATTTCTATCGATAGATCTTCTCCCATCAACCGAATTTTGTTCACCACCGCCATCAACTTGCGATAATAATCATATATCGATTCTTTTTCTTTTATACTTACGGTCTCAAAGACTTGCATACTCTTTATTTTTTCATTGGCTTGATAAAGTTCTTTCATCTTTTCATGTTTCACAAGTTATGATTCTCGTGAAAATTGATTCAGAGACAAAAGCATGAATTATTGATAAAGCTATGGGAGCATTTGTTGATTCATCCTTTTATTTAGTGTTGGATTGTTTGCAAAAGGTTAGATGAGCATATGTGTTATGTATCATGCTAAGCAAATAGACAAATATTATTCTAAATTGATATATATGATGACATGCCCAGTAAGGGAGGAGAAATTTTGGAGAATATAGAATTTTGCCCCTATGGAAAAGGGAAGAAAAAGAGGTTGGTGAAGGTGATGTAGGGGAAAGTTGAGAAACAAAAATGTAGTAATTGTGGATAGGACATGAAAACACAGGAAGCCGATAATTGATTGATAAAGCATGTAATGTAATGTAATTTTAGCATCGGAATTCAAATTTATTTGGGATTAGCTCTGAATTCTCACCTTTTAAAAGCCATAAGGTTCATTCGCTCCAGTACTTGTCATCGGCATCATTGGTATCCTCATCAGACACTTGATCCAAACTCATCTTAAACTTATTCACATCTTCTACTACCGCACTCCTGAATAACCCAACATCTACTGCACCTGATACCATCTGATATCCTCTTGATTTCAAGTTCAGAGGTGAATCATGCGGCATACCAAACCCTGCCAAGTATGCCCCGCCGCCGCTTCCAGGGTTAGACCCCAACACCGCCTTCTCAGCCACCCTCATCATCTCTCTCACCTTCTTGTTCCCTGGGTCCCACAGATACCCCATGCTCGCACTTAGATCCAACGGTCCCATTTGAATGCAGTCTACTCCTTCTACTCCTGCGATTTCCTCCGCTTTCTTCACGCCTTCTTCGCTCTCCACCTGGCACATTATTACCAATTCGTCTTCGTAATTACTCAGATACCCTTCGTCAATCCCGTATTTTGATGCCCTCACCACCGTGTGCGCAGATCCACGGATTCCCGCCGGTGGGAATTTGCAATACGACACCGCTTTCTTTGCCATTTTCGGGCTTTCGATCATTGGAAACATTATTCCTTGCGGACCCAGATCTAGGGCCTTCTTCGCCCAGGTCGGGCAGCTCTCGGGTAATCGGAGGATCGCCGGGGTTTTACTACCACAAAGAGCACGAAGGCATGTTAGGGCTTCGCTGATTCCTCCGGGGCCATGCTCCATGTCGACCACCACGAAATCGTACCCTGCAAGCCCCGCGATTTCTGCGAGGGTAGGGGAGAAGCTGAGGAGGAAGAGACCATACAGAGTATCCCCATTGCGGAGCCGAGATTTCAGTGATTTCAGGGACGAGGTGCGATGAGAGATCGAGTCGTCAGTGGAGGAGGAATCGATGGGGGAGAAATCAGAAGAGGAACTGGAGCTTTTGAGTGGACGGAGTACAGTAGCTGTGGTATGAGGGAGTAATGGTCTGAAATTGAAGGGTAAATTAGAGAGGGATGGAAGAGGTTTTTTCGAGTTATCGGCAGCCATGGTGGCGTTGAATAGGGCGGCGGAGTGGGAGGACAGAGCTGGCAATGGCATGGTGACGGTCGATGAGTGAGCGTTGGACTGTTTCAGAATCTCTAATTATCACAATATTAGATTACACGTGCAGGGCACATGTGTTTTACTTTTATCTAAATTTCTATAGATAACAAAGTAACCAACCATAGAAGGCCTCATAATTTGAGTATTCATAATTTTAATTTTTTCTTTCTTTTTTCCCTAATTTTTATTTCTATTTCTTCTTTTAATTCCATGATAATCTATACTATATATAATTAGCAGAAGCATAAAGAATTTACAATAAGTGTTTTAGAGCTTTTTTTGCTTAGTTGGCATCGTATGAGCAAAAAAAATAAATAAATTTTTTTTTGGGTAAATTCTAAAAAAAAACCTGTGGTTTGATGTTGTTCCAAAAAAACCCATGTGGTTTGTTATTTTTACCCCTGTGCAAAGAGGATGAAGGAGGAGAGAGAAGAGGGAAAAAAATAAAAAAAAAAAAAAAAAATTCGATTTTTCCGTTTTACCCCTGTGCCATGTCAGCACTTTAACGGTGTTAAGCCAATTTTCGTTTTTCGGGTAACGGCACAAACCACGGTCCTTTTTTTTGTAATAACAAACCATAAGGGTTTTTTTGGAACAACATCAAACCACAGGGTTTTTTTTTTGGAATTTACTCTTTTTTTTAAAAAAAAAAGAATAAATGAGTTAATGAACTTTTATTATCTCTATATCATATGTACTATATTAACACATTAGTTATTGTCAATTATTAGCTCATTAATTAAAATAATAAAAGAAAGTATGAGTTACAAGAAGATGAAAAAACACTAAGCGACAGAAATCCAAAAGTCTCAAATAAACCTATATATAAATCATGATATATAGTATTCCATCATCATATTCATTGGCCACTGAAAATCAAATACCTCCTTTAATTTTGATTATGTGTTAGTTTTGTTCTTAATCTTATAATTTTGTTCTTACTTCAAATAATATAGTCTTATAATTTTGTTCTTACTTCATTAAGAGATTCAGATTTATTTAAGAGCGGTTTCCATTGATAAACTCTATTAATAGAATTTTTTTCAAGAATTTGGAAAATTTAGACTTTGATATCTCAAATTGAAGAAATCGGATGAAAATAAAAGAGGCATAGACAACTGAAATCAGGAAAAGCAAATGTGTCATAAATTACAAGAAATTGTTATGTTTCCGAAGGTAATTATTCGATTTTTTTTCATATGTATTAGTTATTTTGTTCTCAATTATGTTGTTTCACACTTCTCGCTGCCTTATCTATATTTTCTTTTTTATTTGTCTTTTTTTTCAAAATGACTAGTTCAGTAGAAATGAGACTTTCACTGAAGAGGGCGTGCGTGCTTGTCTAGATGTGTTTAATGGTCTAAGGCAAAGTGCCAAGCGTCTTCAGAAGTATACTTACCAAATAAACTCCAGAAGTGTTCCTGGTTATTCCCATCCTACGAGTACTAGGAACCTCCCCATTTTTTATGCTTCCAAAAAGGGGGAGACAGACTCCAAGAAGAAAAGCCTGGAAGTTGAGAAGAATAAAAACCAAGAAGGGACAACTAGTAAGAAGAAGAACTCTTTGACCCACCACATTAGACAACAAAAATAGTTCTAGGGTGCCTTCTATGTTATTGCAATAGATAAGTTGTTTAGCTTATTTTTTCTCTATGTAAACTCGTTGTGTCATCGCACTTAATAGAACAAATCTTTAACTAAAAAATCTCTCTAAGTAAATTTCCTCTAAATGTATTTATTGCTTCTTTTACATTCCTCTACGTACATGCTTCCATATGTTCAACACCTTATGACTTACAAAAATTTAAAGAACAATTATGCTTCTGATAACTAAAAAACATCAAATTATATCTAATCATGCATATCACCTGTAGCTTCTGAAATATACATACTTTCGATATAATATTGCTCCTGACAAATATAAAGCTTAATTTTCACATTTTGAATTTTGTTTGCTACTTATTCATTTAACCTCTCTGAGTATTCTCTTAATATTAGCAAACTTTCAGTAGTTCAACCTTTACGGGAGAGTATCCAGAAGCAATGTAAGTTCATCAATTTTGTGGGAGTAAGTCTAATTTATTTCTTCTCTGATAATTTTTGTCACCATCAAAATGGGGGAGATTGTTGAAACACAGTTTCCATAGAGAGTTTTGATTCTGACAAAAATAATTATACAATTAGATTCCCAAAAATATTTAAGTGCAAAATTAAATATCTATATGTTTTGTGCTAATAATATTGATTAGTGTTGATGTGCTGAACTATAAGACAAAGCTAGAAACTATAAAAGGCCTTAAACAAAATAAAGGCCCAAAGCCTTGGTTTTGGCCCAGAAGCTGGAATAATCTATAAGCAAGAAAGGCCCGGAAGAAATGGATCCATAATACAAGAAACGTTGGCGTTGACTCTGTGTCTGACACAATGCGTCCCAAAAGAGAAATAAGTACAAGCGACAGAAAGCTTGTCCCCGCCAACAACTTCTACTATTTTCCATAATGCTCAAACCATCAGTCGACCTAAGCAGAAGTCAGAAGTGTGCACGACTCAAAGAGATAGAAGTATGAGCATCCACAATGGTAAACTTTTTGAAGCAGACGTCAGAAGGTGAAAGTGATAGAAGTCGTTTTTGTCTCTAACGGACCTTTTGAATTTCGAAAGCTCCGGTCTTCAAGCTCAATTATAAAATCCTAAGAAAAAGCTCCTTCTCATACTTGATCATCAACGAGAAATCTAGAGATTCAAGCATTCAAGCAATAAAAGAGCAAAAGAGCAAAAGCAAAAATACACATTCATAGTTTATATTTGTGTAATACATTTTGAGAGATAGTGATTGAATCTGTGTTCTAGTTTTTAGAACAAAAATCATCAATTGTAAAAAGGATCAAAAGCTCTTCTGTTTACTTCGTTTTTAAGTAAACACCTGCGAGCAGTGGCGGAGCCAGGACTCCACACTTGGAGGGGCTGGCTTTAGTCAATCTGAGATTTTTTTTTCCACCAAACACATTAAAATTTCATCGTTTTGGTGTATTGAAGGCTAAAACATTAAAATTATCTAACCTCAAGGAGTAGAAATTTTAATTTTTTTTTATAATTTCAAAACTAATTTTAAAAAAATTATCTTTTATTTTTAAATTTAAATTTCTTATATTTTGTATGGATTAAAATTTAATTCAACAATTAAGTTTTTTTTATTCTCAATATTTTTTTAAAAAAAAATGAGTTAAAAATGTAAAGAAAATAAATAAAAACAATATATGTTATTATGGATAAAAATAAAAAGCAACGAAAATTCAATCACTAATTTGAAATTAATAAAAACCTAGGCCAAATAATTGGGGGTTCATTGTTGATTTTAAAAGATAGAGGATCTAATTGACTTTAATCTAAAGATAGGGTATCCAATAAATCTAATCCAAAAGAAAAAAAAATTGTGGCCGGGCCGGAATTATTTAAGGGTGAAATACATGAATATCATAATTAAGTACAAAATTATAATTAAGTCATATCACTAAACTTAATTTTTAATATGTCATTATTCTTTATGTATTATGTTTTTACATCATAATTTAAAAAATCTAGACTCCAATTCATAAATCATAAACCCTAGAAAATATATTCTAGACTTCTAATTTATAAATTCTAATCCTTAAAATATATTAAAAGTACTCATTTTACTAATTTGACATGATCCAAAATTATGACTTGACATAGTTGTAAGTAGTTTTTAGAATATGAATTTCTATGTAATTTTCCCATTATTTAAGCAGTGGCCTTGTTAAGGCCTTATGGCCAGACCTATGGACATAAGCTGTCCACTTAATTTTTGTTTTGAAATTAACCTAATCAAAACGATGTAGTTTTGATTAGTGGAATTTGAAAAAAATATATAGAAGATGGGGGCAGCTCCCATCTTCTTCACGCATGAAGCTTAGTCTGCCATGGCTGGAGGGGCTCCAGCCATGGCAGACAGAGGGGCGGAGCCAGCCGGATAACCCCTCTCTGGGGTTTTCAGGCGGGCCGGAGGGTCGGGAGACCCTCCCTTACCCCCCTGGCTCCGCCCCTGCCTGCGAGTGATAAATAACTGAGTGTGGAGTGTAAAGAAATATACTTTACATAACCTTTGTATCTATTGTAAAGGTTTGTGCTCTACCGTTGAAAGAGTTCATTAGTGGATTAAAACCCAGCAGAAGGCAGTCTAAGGACTGGATGTAGGCAGGAGGTTGAACCAGTATAAATCGATGAGTAACTTTTCTCTAACCCTTCCTTTACTTTCTTCCGATATTTTCTTCCTCTAAAATCAATCTCATAAGTAACACTTTCGACTATTGTGTATCCATAAATCACAAATCCTTACGTCTTCAACAGAAGCTCCTCTGTGCGAGCTATCTTTTGTGTAGTAAGATTAGAAGCAGAATCAAGCTCTTTTAACTGATTAACTTAGTAAATGGAACTTGCCTCTAATTTCGAACTTGCCTATGTGTTGTGAGGAATTTGTTTCCCCGCCACTTAGGGAGAACATCCTTGAATCTTTTGGGAGGACATTATCCAAGCAACCAAGGAAGGTTTGTTAGAGGAGGGCGATTGGATTAGACAAATTATGCAAAAGTTGATTGATCGATAGACAGTTGGAAATAGTACTGGATATCTTTGAGAAGATGTGTGTGTGGAAATATCAGGCATGAGCTCTTTAAAAAAGGGTGAGAATGAACTAGAAGAGGCTATCAAAATCGAGGACATTGTAGAAGCAAAGGCACCTGAAGCTTCAGGAGCAACAATGGAGGTTGAGGATTTCTTTTTTACTGCTTTATTTGAAAATGGTGATGTTATTGAGTCTAATATTAAGAAAATGAACTCTAATGGTGATGTATTCTCATACGCATCATATGTCAACATTTGACATCCATCTATTGAAACACTTTCTTTTAATCTTGGTACGAACGGGAGTCAAAAAAATATAATTATTGCTCAGAATTTAGCTACTGAAGAGAGAAATATAATGGAAAGAATAATAAAAAAACCATGAGAAATTATTTGGTTGGAGCTATGATGACATGTCAGAAATAGAGATGAAGATCACAAAGCATATAATTTTGACATACCCGAACATTAAGCCAATAACACATAATTTGAGATGGATGAGACCATAATGGGTAGAGAAGATGAGAGAAGAAGTTAAGAAGCATATAAATTCCAAGTTCATAGAAATAGTGTTATATCTAAAGTGACTAGCTAATGATATCAGAATATCCTCAAAGTATTTGAATGTAGCTTCTAAAGACCTGTAAGACAGAAAACAATTAGACAGGGGTCGGTGACCGGCAAAGCCTCTCTTATGCCTAAGTCAGTATGATAATACAAAGCTTAGAAAGAATGAAATAGTATTTTAGTGTTAAGAATTGTGTACCTTCCTTCTTGAACTTGGCTCCTATTTATAAATATTTGAACTTGAGCTTGGATACATGTGTCACCACCATATTGGTCCGGAATCTAAATTCCCGTACCAAATGGTTTTGGCGTGTGTTTGAGGTCCAAGGCCTTTATCCCTACTGTTTCTGTCAAGAGCCCTTGGGACCCTAAGTGGGTCGGCCCAAAAGTATGGACTAATGGGATTTTGAGAACCATATGGGGTCCAATCTTAATTATGCACCATATCAGCTAATATTGTCCTAGTACTAAAGAAAGGCGGAAAGGTTAGAATGTGTGTAGACTATAGGGATCTGAATAATGCCTCCCAGAAGGACAACTTCACCTTGTCACATATAGATGTGCTGATAGAGAGTGTTGCTCTAAATGTAATGCAGACTCTAGCAGGCGGTTTTGTAGGATATATATAATCAGATCAAGATGGACAAAGAAGATAAGCATAAAACTGCTTTCACATTAGAATGGGCACTTATGGTTAGAAAGTCATGTCATTTGGACTAAAGAATGTTGGAGCCACATACCAGCTAATGGTAACATTAATGTTCCATGATATGATCCATGAGGAAGTAGAAGTATATGTGGATGAAATGATGGTAAAATCGCTAACCAGAGAGCAACAGTTTATCGATGTAGACAAATTCGTCACCGGAATAGAGAAGTACAACATGTGCCTGAATTTGAAGAAGTGTGTCTCGGTGTTACCATATGAAAGATCTTGGAGCATGTGGCCAGTTTAAAAGGCATAGAAATCGATCATCACAAGATAAAATAATTTGAGAAATGTGAGCTCCCTAGATAGAGAAGAAAGTTAAAGGGTTGTACATCATCGTTTGACTCGCGCTACTAAGAAAGAATCAGTCAGCGGAGCGATAAAATAAAGGAGTATTTGGTATTACAGCCACCAAGGCTAGAAAAACCTCTACGGGGTGTTTGTTAGAGGGGATAAAGACACGGGGATGGAGATAAAAAAAACTGAGACGAGTTATCTCATTTTTGTTTTAGAGATATGTTATGGAGATAAGAGATGGATATTAGTCTTATCGCGCAAATCTTATATCCAAGAGGGAGTGGTATAAGGAGGTGAGATAAGCTTCTCATATTTTAATAGGATGAAAAAATCTATTTTATCCCTCAAATTAATGTTATATAATTTAAATAAGATTAAAATAGTAAGGGGGAGTTTGGTTTGGGATCTTTAGGAATGGGAATGGAAATGGGAATGAGAGGGTTTCATTCCCTTTGTTCTTGTTTGTTTACAAAAAAAAAAAAAAAAACTTATTCCCTTTACCCACTTTAGGTTAAGCCATTACCCCACTTTAGGTTAAGTCATTACCCCATGCCCTCTAGGGAATTGGATTCCCTTTACCTAAACATATCCAAACACATAGGAGAATTAATGGTCATTCCTTTCATTTCCTTTAATTTCCCTTTCTTTCCTTTTCTCTTACCCCTTGTGAACCAAAGGCCTCCTAAAATGTATTATTTTATCCATATCTCTATCCCACATACTAAACATTAAGGGCTTGATTGGATGAAGGGTAGGGAATGGTTAATAAAGGAAGGTAGAGAATGGTAGGGAATGGTAAGGAAAGGGAAGGAATGGGAAGGGAGGGTAATTTCTAACCCTTCCAAACTCACCAAATTGGAGGGTTCAAAATTGGATGCAATTTGTTAAAAAGAAACCCTTCAAAACCCTTTCAAACCCTTACCCTCCTAATTTTTTTGTGTTCCAAACATGGGTTTGTAGACACCCTTACTCCTTCCTTCTCCCAAACAAGGGTTTCTATCAACCCTTACTAACCCTTCCCTTACTAATCCCTCTAAACTCTCCATCCAATCAAGCCATAAATATCGACTATCCAATAGAATAACAATGTATTATTTTATCCATATCCAATAGAATAACAAATGCTTCGCTAATGAACGCATAAGTAAATGTATTTCAACTTTGTACTCATTCCAAAACTAACTGAAGTCAGGCTATTGGCACCGGTGTAGTCAAATTTAATTTATAGTTGAAGCTGGCGGTTGTCTTGTTTTGTTTGTTTCCACACTATAAATGGACGGTGGAGCAGAAAAAAAAAAAAATCTCCAATTTGAGACGCTCTGCTCTTTGTTCTGCTTGCTATGGCTCTTTTTGCTTCCATCTCCACTTGTCCTCTGTCCATATCAATTCTTCCAAGTCGCCGACCTATTACTATTCGCCGACGGATGTTATCTCCTTTAGCTGCCTTGAGTTCACCATCCTCTCCTGAATCAGCAGCTTCCACTCCGACCGTTGATTCCGGCTTCAACTATTCCCTTCCCAAACCTACTGCTCCCGGTCCACTTGTCCGCTTTGTTCGCGCTACTGAGTCTAATATTGAGAGGGTATCGTATCACTTCATTCTCTTCTTTTCTTATGCTTTATTTATTTTTGAATCTGGGCCAAAAAAGGGTAAAGCAGAATTCGGTTCAATCAAGTCCTGATCTGATGATTGTATTGTATTGGTTTGACAGATCATATTTGATTTCCGGTTCTTGGCACTTTTCGCCATAGCAGGTTCACTGGCTGGTTCACTCTTGTGCTTCTTAAATGTAATTTGTTAAACCCTAACCCTAGCCTGAATCTTTTGGATTGTTTTTATTATCCTAAAATTGCAATCTGTGCAGGGGTGTGTCTACATTGTTGACGCTTATAAAGTTTATTGGTCAAGCTGTGTCAAAGGAATTCATACAGGACAGATGGTTCTACGCTTAGTTGAAGCTATTGGTTTCATTCAACCCATAACTTGTTTAACATTTTTATTTTGTTATCTCCATAAGAATAATTTATAATTATTATTCTGAATGAATGTAGATGTATACCTTGCTGGTACTGTGATGCTAATATTCGGTATGGGGTTATACGGATTATTTATCAGCAATGTTCCTGTGGACGTTTCTCCCCAAGTGGATCGTGCTCTTAAAGGGTCTTCCTTGTTTGGAATGTTTGCTTTGAAGGTGATGTTTGCTTTGAATAGGTTGTTTTTGTGTGTTGAATTAGTAAGTATAAAGTGTTATTTGGGATGTGATGTGCAGGAGAGGCCAAAATGGATGAAGATAAGCTCACTGGATGAACTCAAAACAAAAGTAGGACATGTTATTGTTATGATTCTTTTAGTGAAGATGTTCGAGAGGAGCAAAATGGTTACAATAGCTACTGGATTGGATCTCTTAAGTTATTCTGTTTGTATTTTCTTGTCATCTGCTTCTTTGTACATCCTTCACAATCTCCACAAGTCAGATCATGATTAACTTTTTCAACTATCAATATTCAACTCTCCATCTGCTTTTATTTCTTACCACTTAAATTCCAAAATTAAATGAAACATAAACACAAAATTTGCGTCTTCTTCTTGTTACTTCTATTGTGGTTTCATCCTGTTAATATGTCAAGTTGAGACCAGATGATATTAATATTTACAGATCAACCATAACTTAGGTTGATATTCCTAGTGTACGAATAGTGCTTGAGGAGGAGTCTAAATGTTAAATAGAGTGTTGTCAAATTACAAGTTCTGAGTACGGTTGTTCCTATATTCTTAACCACAAACCAACCAGATCCTAACCTAACTAGTGTTTGGTCACTGTTGATATTTACTTTTTGATGTTATTGATAGTTTAGAGAGTCAGCCATCGAAACAATTTCTAATCACATGTTGAATTGAGTCTAATTGATAGAAATGCACAAGTATACCTTGAGTTGAGTTGAGACATTCACAAAATTCGACCATTAACTAGCAAACTATGAAGCACGGACTCTTCCCCGGGGTCGCCGTGGCCGAGTCGGACTCGCCGGACTCGGGGATACAGCGGAACACGGCCGGACACGGCGGGGACATGGCTGGAAAATGGGACACGGGGGGACACGGCTGGGCTAAAAAAAAGTTAAAAATTAGGGTTTTTTTAAAAATTTTTTATAAAATTTAAGGATCAATTATGCAATTTGTCAAAAATCCTAAATTATAATCTCTATCGCACGAATTAGAATTAGGTCTTCTCTCCTTCCTGCGCAAATCGCGATTTCAACCCTGTGCTGCATACATCGCAGTTCTCCTAACATCACGATTTCATTTTTGTTTGGGAATAATCAGAAATAATTTCTTCTCTCCTAACATCACGATTCCGATTTGTGATTTAGTATGTTTTTTATATATTTTTATATCTAATATATATATAATTAATTATATAAAATTTGCCGTGTCCCCATCGCACCTGTGTCTCATATTTTCTAAAAATGCCGTTTGCCGTGTCCGCACCCGCGTCCGCACCTGTGTCCGTGCTTCATAGCAAGCAAACCCTTTTCTCTTCTATTCTTCCTCCTCCCTATTAAATCACCACTTCCATCTCTTTGATAAGATATTTTTAGGAGAAATTATATAGTATGCCTGGCACACCACGTCAAAATCAGACGTGGTGTGCCATAGCTAATCAAATTCATACATGTGGGTTTATTTTGGAATTAGGATTAAGCTGCACCCAAAACTATTATAACTCATCTCTTTCACACACGATCACCGCCGGCAACTGCTCTTTTTGCTCTCCTTCACCGGCTAGCACCACTACTTCGTACGTCCTATTTCGCCACCACCTCCGTTCGTCCTTACCGCCAGTTCATCGATTCCTCTCTTCCATTGTCGAATTACACCATCCCCTTTCTCCTGCACCAGATCCAACAGTTGAGGCAACAAGACGAAGCAAACTTTGGGAGAAGAAACTTTGTTCCGAAAATGGAATTGCGATTGTGACCCTCGAGTCGGTCATGTGTGCAGGGACGAATTCACAGTGGGGGAAATGGGGGCACTTGCCCCCACTGTGTTCTAGAATTCCTTTAATCTTCTCCGGTACAGTTTGAAAGTTTGAAGGTTTGCCCCCTGTTAACAATGGCGATGGCGGCTACTTATGGTAAGGTTGAAGAAGGAGGAGTTGCAGAGTTTCTTTTATTTGTTTGTTTTTTTGTTTAAATGAAACGATACCGTTCCACTATCGTTTTTTAGTAAACAGTAAAAAAAAGTAGAAGGAACTTAATGTTTGATTAGCTGAGCCCAAAAAACAGAAGCTGCGCCCACCCACCCAAATCACAATCCCAACATAAGGTTTGTTTTTTATATTATTTCTATGGGTTAAAATTGAATATGGTTTTTGATGGATTTGGTTATTTCTTTGGTTTATAATTCCTTACATATTGTTAATAGTTAATTTAATTTTCTTTATATATTTGATTGTTTCTGTTACATGGTTGAAGATGCAATTTCTTGATTTTTTTATTAGTTTTTAAAGTTCTTTATTTTAATATTTGAGTTGAGTTGAATTAGTTAATGGGATTGCAAAATTTGATCTTAATGTGTTTGGTGAGTGTAAATTTAATTCTAACGTATAAAATGGTTCAAATTGAACTTTAACATAAATTTAGCTCTAACGTATAAAATGGTTCAAATTTAGCTCTAACGTATAAAATGGTTCAAACACTCGACCCAACCAATATAAATATCAAATTTTAACCATTTATTGCCGAAATTTTAAAAAGACTAAATTGAATGTTAAAACTAAATATGCACTTCACAAAAAACATTAAGGTCAAATTTGATATTTATATTTTAATTAAGAGATAATGTACCAGAATAGGTATATGGTTTTTGAGAAAGTTTAAATTTAGGTTCAACGTACAAAATAACACTGATATAAGCTTAACATTTAAAAAGAGTATCAAATTTAGATATCGATAACAGATTAGACACATTATTCCTATATACTTTGCCCCCACTAAATGAAAATCCTAGATTCGTCCCTGCATGTGTGATGCATTTCTCAGAGAAATTAGATAAGATCTGCCAATTTCAAGGATTCTTACTGGGTCTTTGTGTTATTATGATGATGATTCAATTCTGGAGGAATGGATTACGTTTCTCAGCAGACAGACAGATCAAAATAATTAAATTGAGATAATCCACTAGGCTAAAAGTTGTTTTTCATTGCAATATCAACAAATTGATGAATAGTATTCAATAGAAAATAAATGTCAAACTATGTTCTTGGGTTCATCCAAAACATCAATTGGAATTCCATGGTTGTTCAGTTAAAAGAAACCCCATTGTTTACATGCATTTTGCTATATTATCACTCATTGGATCTTAATCCATTCTGAAAAATTAAAACCTCTGGCAATCATGAATTGATTCATAGATTTAGTAAATAACAACTCAAATGCAGTGCATGAATTTGATTCCAGAGACAAATTAAACATTTGTATTAATTTAGCAGCAAATTACAAGGCATTGTATAGACGAAGGGCGGCGCAGTGAGAAGGAAGGAGAGTTGGAAAGGGTAGGGGCATAATAGGAAACCACTGAAAAGAAAGTACGGGAAAAGATAATATTAGGTTTAGGTTTATTTTTATTAACTGATGGCTTTTATTTACTGGTTGGGCATACCACATCATATCGATGAAGTGGTATGCCAGACACATTCTAAAATTTCTCTATTTTTAGGGTGTTGTTATATTCAACCCTAATTTCCCACCCCCAGCCCCGCGAAAGGACGAAAATGCCCTTTCATGGGTTTTGGGGGATATGGTCATTCCATGTCGTAGCGTTCACAGTAATCCACAACCACATGCTCAAGTTCAGATAGTCTCCGGTCCATTGTCTGCTCGAAGGCGGTGAAACGCTGATCCATATGCTGAACATTAGCATAGGTTTGGAGATTGAGATTCCGCATCTCAATCATCATTGTGTTCATGACTTGGAATTGAGCCTGAACCCCCGGCTCTTGGTACCCTCCTGCTGCAGCTCCTTCTTCTTCATCTCCCTCTCGCTTCTCCTCTACTACCCTCTGGCGCAGTGGTCTTCGTGCTCGCTTTCGTGGCTGGCTACTTGAGCTGGGTCCCGAGTCAACACCGCCTGAAAAGTGGATCTTCCAAGAAAATCTGAGTTAAGTATCATTGGTGGGTAGCCATCCTCGTCAAAGACAATGTCTCTCCAACGGTCTTTGACAAAGTTGGTCACCAAGTAACCTAACCCGAGTGACCCACACTTATTGCTAAGTTGGTTACGGAAACAAAAGAAAATAGCTTTTACATTATCGATCGGTTTCCCTTTGGAAACGCACCACAATATAAACACTTCGCCAGTAGTGACTTTATTGCTCTCTTGCTTGCCCAACAAATTATGTGCTATGAATTTGTGGGCAAGGTTCAGGAGTGGATCCTGTAGAGATCTCGGGGTAGCAGTGCTAGAGTTAAATTCTGACTGTCCGGTCATTTCTTCCCAGGCTAGTTCGGCAGTCATGGGTTTTTCAGAACTCGGGAGAGCCCCATTTACGTTTTTAACTCCCATACAGGCCGCTATGGCCGCTTCTCGGAGGCGAAAGGGGTGTCCCCTCAGCTGGAAGGTATACATGTCATTACTCTCATGTTTCTCCTTGTTCAGGGTACTTAGGAACTCTAGGGTATAGTTGTCGTAGGCGACAATTTTCTTTGTGGCTAGATTACACCAGCCTTGGGCCTGCAGGATTTTCTTGAAGTCCTTATCCAATCCTAGAGACACTAAGAAAGATTGATCAAAAAGGACTTGGGGGGAGTGGCCTTGTTTTGCAAAACAGGCATACTTAACCCCCTCTTCCTTACATGTTAAACCGAAAGGGGACTCATACTGAACCTGTAGTGAGTCGATGAATTCAACATCAGACTCGTTGTTCTCTTCTTCCTCAATGACTTTGTCTTTCCCTTTCCGTCTCATGGCTTCCTGAGGATGAGAAGGGTAACCAAAACGGATAAGTTAGAAGTGATATATGCATAAGTAAACAGTTAGTATTAAAACCACCCAAAGAATGAATTCACAAAACATGATTAAGCTTTAAAGTTAGGCACTTAGGGACCGAATTGCAAGGTTTGGTCCCTAAATGTTTACTAATTATCTCCCAGATCCTAATTAGTGCAAAATTAACAAGCCCCAGCGACCAAAACATGTTATGGGGGTAAAATGAAATCCTATTGACGGGTTTTCGGCTATAAATCACATAGTCGAACTTTTGAAGCTCAAATGGAGAAAATACCCAAATTGAATAATCTTTTCCAAATATCTCAAATTAGAAACTCAAATCATACCCAAAGCATATAGAAATCACTAACAAGTTATTAATTTGCAAAGGAATCAAGAAAAGTAAAAGAAAATAGCAAAAATCGGAAAGATCCCAAAACCTAGGTTTACCTAAAAATCAATTTTAAAGCTCTTAAACTAAAAACTAATGTTAGAATCATGCTTGAAATAAAAAATAGGTAAGAATTCATACCTTAATCGTTGATTTCGGTTGAGAAACAAAGATTTGGGAGTTAAGGTTGTTTAGAGAGAGAAAGAGAGAAGGTGGAGGAAGAAGAAAGAAAAGAAGAAAGAAAGGAAGGAGAAGGGGGATGAGTTTCATACCCCCCCCCCCCCCCCCCAATTCTCTAATTTTTTTTTTTTTAGAGTTGGGGAGAATTTCCTGAACTCAACCGAGTTGGCCAGCTCGGCGAGCTAGGGTTTAGGCCCAGCTTGTTGAGCTAGGCCGTCCCAGCTCGCTCGAGCTGGGCGGCAGTGCCCAGCTCGGTGAGCTGGGCACCAGGGGGCGAAATTTCACCCCCTTCCTGCCCGGGACACCGAAAAACGAAAAAAAAATATATTTTATTTATTTACTTTTTTAAGAGAAAGAAATAAGGAAAACTAATGGGGAATTTGATTCAATGAAAAGAAACAGAAATTGAAAATAAAGCAATCAAAATATTCATGAAAAATAAAGAACTGAAAACATAAAAGAATTGTTCGAAATTGAATCAAAAACCGGGAGAACCTGATTTTTCCCGCTACTTATTCCTTTCTCTAGATCTTTGGATTCTTCTCCGTTGTGCTCGGGAGAGAATCCTACGACCTTTCCTGTCTGTCCCTGTTAATCTGAACTTGAACGTACTCTTCGCAGGATCAGGAAAATCGAGAATGGCAAGCCAGCTGAGACAATCGTGATGCGCCTCAGGGCAGAAGCCCAATAGAGACTCATTAAGGGATAAGTGTACCTCATCGTTATCAAGTAATAATCTGGACAAGTCTAGGTATCGAATCCACAAGATCTACTCTTATAAGTATCGAGCTACTCAGTTTCTAGTGTTATCTAGGCTTTGGGGGGGGGGGGGGGGGGGGGTTAAGTTTGGTTTTGATTAAGTTAAACTACTCCTATCTAAGTTATTCTACTCCTAAGTGATATTTCAATAATGCAATTACCCGAAAGGATATGGAATGATACGATAATGACAAATATAAACTGTTTAGACAACCAATTAATAACCTAATCTAAGTCACTTGCATTCGAGGCGATTAACCCTACTTATCCTTCTCTGGTTCCTAGTTCGTGATTCCCTTGTAAGGCCGAAACTAGCTCTAAGGCTCAGAAATTTAGGCTTAATCTTCTATAAGGTCGTCAATCTTATAGGCTCTGACTAGGTCAGATTCAGCTCGCAATATGTGCCAACAAAATATTTGGATTTATGAATGAGTTAAACCAATCAAACAAAGCATAAGGCAAAGATTAAATAGATAAATCAATTGAACAAAACAAGAATTGTATTAACATTAAAGATGGAGAAAATTGTCACGAAGATACAATGAGCCTAGGATTCATAGACTAGATTAAGAGATAAACAAGTTGTAAAAAGAGTAAGAAAATCCCTTTCGGGGAACCTGTCTACCGCTGTAGGCGTCTTCCTAAGCCTTAAGGCGGAACCTTGAATAATCCTCAGAGAATGGAGCTTCGAATGTTCTTCAATGGAGGATGAAGGAGATGGAGGAGTTGGAGAGGATGATTCAAGGGGGAAATCTAGGGTTTTTACAATAAAAGAAAGATATATAATTTACATGTGAAAAGTCCTATTTATAGTTGCGGTTTGATTCCCAAATCTGACCGAATTCGTTTCCTATTGCAGGTGGGAGAATGAGGGCAAAATCGTGACATCGTGGGGCCGGGAATGAGTCAAAAGACTAATTCCTGCAGGCCAGCTTGGCGCGAGCTAGCTACCAGCTCTCCGAGTTGGCCTAAAAAGGCCAGTTTGGTGAGCAGTAAGTGCCCAAATGCCCTACGTAACTGTCGGGTGTTCTCGAAACGCGATTTTTGCCCGAACTTGTTCCTGTTTTGACCTACACACGCATATAAACTCCAAACGACATTAGTTCCGAGGCTAAATTGACCCACCAATCGCTTAATTTGAGTATAAACTCTATTTGGTGCGACTTTTGGTGGATCATTTAGCCGTGATAAATAATTGAAAGCTAACATACGTGCTAGTTTGGCAATATTTGCCCAAAAACAATTAGAAAATGAACAATCTAATTAACACACACATGCATATAAATGCGAGAATTGTTCACTTATTGATGAAAACTAAACTAAACCGTCTTAAAACCATACCTAAAGATAGGGTTTTTAACCCCTATCAGAGAATTCGGAAGCAAAGTAAGGTCAGCAATTATGGGGGAGCTTTATGCTGTGTTCTAAATTTAATTTTTTTCCAACATAAAAATGGGGGAGTTTGTTGAAACACAATTTCCACACTAATTTTTATTTGACAAATCTATTTAAATTAGAATCAAAATCCTAAGATAAATTGTCAACACATTAAATTTAAAAGGCTTTGATTTATTCTTACTAATGTGTTTGCTGAGTGTTTTGGATCAATTGAATTATAAGTGCAAAAGAAATTAAAAGTAAAGCCCAAGTCCATAAGCCAAGTCAAGGCCCAAGTAAGCAAAGAAGAAATTCAAATGGATCAAAGGCCTTCGGATCAACTCAGCCCAGTAGAAGGAAGGATCCAAAATAAGAGCCAATGCCTTCACAACGAAGCTACTGACTTCGAAGACCAAAGGAGGAAACAGAAAAGGCTCAAGTTGACTTCCTAACTTGCATACAAAGGCTATCCAATTGAGGAAAGATTCAGATGCAACAGACGAGTTCTCGCTGTGTTGTCCGAGAATCTTTACCAAAAAAAGGAGAGACAATCTGAAGCATACTGAGTAAAGCAACTGAAGCGCTGATCAACAAAAAACATAGATACAGAGAAGAATTTGTTACGATTGGCCGTGGCACTGGCTACTAAGGACGAAAGGGACAGCAGAGTTGTTTCCCTCCAATAGTTATTTCGAAATTTGAAGTGACTGATGCCTTGAAGTGTCACTATAAAAGGCCTGTCATTTGTTTCATCCAAACTTGATCTTCAACATGCGAAAGATCTGAGCAAATTCATACTTGAAGTTCCATTTGAAAGCAAAGCAAAGACATATTTACACAAACTCTTATTCTTGTGTGTAAACAATAGATTAGATCATTCAAGTGTTCTTTGTTTTAGAACAAAACATTATCAATCACTAAATCTAGTTAGGAGACTCTAAGTTGCTCGATATTTAGCAATCAGAGTTGGATAATGCCGAGTGTAGGTATATAGAGGACGGTACTCTATAACTCCTCACTGACTATTGTAAAGGGTTTGTGCTCTACCCAAAAGAGCTTAGTAATGGATTAAATCTCAGAAAATGAATTTCGGGGACTGGATGTAGGCAGGAGGCCGAACCATGATAAACTGCTGAGTAACATTTTCTATCCCTCATCTCCTATATCTACTTGCTTTTATTTTTGGCTAAGAAAACATTTAACTTAAGCCTGCTGAGTTGCTTGATCTAGTGTTGAGTTCATGAATAGACTTTTAAGTGCTATCTCCTGAATTTGTTGGGGTTTAGTGTTCTATAGTTAATTGTTGTAGGATATAAACCAACTGTAAATGAATTGTTCTTTTATATCATTTGTTTTTAATAAGATATAGTTTTCAACTATATAAAGACAATCACTTTTAAGAACTAAATAAGTCAAAGAAAAGAAAATCCTTAAGTTTATTTAAAGTGATTATAAAGTGTTCATACAAGCATGAAGTGAGACAAAACATTATAATAAACTAGTAAACTTATAACCACCCCAAGTCAAGTAATATGTTTGAATAGGGATTGACATAATATTGTTGAGACTTGCATGTAATAATGTCTTATGTTGTGAATGGAGAGATGATCTTACAAGCTTCAGATATGTGGATATCTGGGCAGTTACATGGATCCAGTGAAGGAGTTCATTAGCATTGGGGACCCGACTTGAGATAACAGGATGGATGGATTTATCCTGTCACCTGTTCATCACATTGGTATTAGTAGGTATAAGTAATCCTCAGACTCAATGGAATATTAATTAGTGATTCTGGATTATGGAATGTGATACTTTGACTCTGTTCAAACACGATCCATAACAGGGAGGACCCTGGGGTGTGTGCGAGGAGGCGTTGGGTATCACATTAAGTAATTGCATAATATTTAATGTTGGATTGAACATTTGTCACTCCTGAGAAATGAGAGATATGTCTAAGGATAGCTTGTGGAAGACTTGACTCTAAATCCTTGCAAGGTGATGGATTAAAAGTTGAAATGGAGATTTCACAAAATCTATCTATTCAGAGTTAACTCGGCCTGTATAAGTAAAATGAACGTCTCAGTATATGTGACTTGACATTATCCATAGTCATAAGATTCGTTCGAGGATGTAGTTGATGAAGGATCGAATTATACTGGACCTAATACGGAAAGGTCAACGACGGAATCAACCTGTTTTCTTATAGCTCTGGGGGAATGTTTACGGTTCTGCTATTCACAGTCCGCGCACTCATTCCGATATACAAAAGATTGAATATAATTTTGGGAAATTAATTCAATGGTTGTATACGGCTAGTAGCAATAAGAACCTAATGGGTCACACATACGACTTAGAACCAAAAGAGGGCATAATGGTAATTAATGAATGGAAGATTATAATTGTTTTAATCACACTAATATGGGGGCCGAAATTTATATGTATTTTTATACATGTATTAATTAATTTATTTAGACAATTATAATTAGATTATAGTTGTGGTTAAATTAATTATGGGATAAATAAATTAGGAGGTTTAATGTGATTATATATCTTCTAATTATTATCCTATCAAATAAATAAATACTATCTATTATATTTAGATATAATTATAGATAATATTAATATAGTATTATTTAGAATAAAACTCTACTTAAGTAACTTAATTCTATCTAACTAGGGTTTAGATACAAGAGGCTATATATAACCCCCCATATGTAGAATTTCGGCCAACACTAAATAGCCACCTAGGGTGAATTTCGGCCAAGACAGTTAGAGGAAGGAATTGGTTCCGCTTGTCTCCAGCCGATTAATTTCTATCTCTTCTATCTTCTCTTTGATTTTGTGTTGATTTATTAGAGATAATCTTTACTGATTGTTATTCTTTGGTTGAGATTCTAATCGTTTTGCCTGTCTGTTTTTTTGTTTGTGCTCGTGAAACTCGGAGTAAGAGTTATGGGCACTTCGTTTGCAACTGTAGATAGAAACAACATTTAAGGTATTTCATTCTATCCCTCTTTGTATGAAATAATGATTAACAGATCTTGGTTAAAGGAAATAGGTAAAAAAAATTATGTTTCCGTTGCCTTGTGTTTGCCTATTTTCTTTTCAGTGGTATCAGAGTCTGCGTTAAATCCATTATTTCATATATCATAATAAAAGTTTTTTCAATCAGATTGAATAGATTCATTAATTAGGTTAATTAATAAATTTTGATTTAGTTAATTAATCTAAAAGATAAATATTGGTCTTAATTATTTGATAATTAAATCTTTGTTATGGTTATGGTTTTAATTGATTAAATTTCGATGAACTAAGAACGAGGTTCAAGAGTTTATATGATTAATTAATAAATGTGATTTTTTTTATTAATCCGGAGTAAACTAAAATTGATTATTTTGATAATTAGTAATTTTGGAATTCTGTTTTAATTATAAGAATTAAAATTAAAATTAAAAAAAAATACTTAAAGGGGTTGTTACCGCGAGGCAGCAACCCCCTTTAACATGAACTGCTGCCGCAAGGCAGCAGTTCATGTTGCTGTCTTGCGACAGCAGCTATAAGTTGCTGCCGCAAGGCAGCAACCCTTGCGGTAGTAGCTCTTAGTTGCTGCCTTGCGGCGGCAGCGAGGCCGACCTCCCGAAAGTCGTCCGATCGATTATTAACGTATAATTTTTTTTAAATAGTTTTATTAAAAATTATTCATTTTTTAAATCCAGAAAAACCTCGTTATTAGTTTATCAAATTGAAACTTATTTAAATAAAATTTTATGAATCCGTTAAATAAAGATAATCATGATCTTGTATAAGTTATATTTTATCTAATTTGTATTCTGATGCATTTAGATTAGAATAAAATATAAAGGGATACAAGTATAAAATTAAATGATAAAAAAGATTAATTTGATTAACTTAAATATTACATAAATAGTTTATGTAATCAACCAATTAAATTTATTAAATTGAGTCTTTGCATGTTTGGAGTTATGGACATATTTGGACCTTCTATAATAGTTATTTAGTCTTTTGATATTTTTGAAAAATAGGATCTGCATGTCCTGCCTTGTCTAGTCTCTATTGTAATTTCTCTTCTCATCTAATTCCCTTCAAATTAGTTGAAGTTTTCTTTAGTAGTGTAGAAATCAATATTGATTTCGAGGCGCCAAGGAGAAGACGGAGGAACTGAATGAGAAATATGTAATAGTTAGTATTTCCCTAGGGTTGACCATTTATTCCGTTTTTGGCTCAACGGAATAATTTAGATAATATGTCCATAATTACCAATGTAAATTGTATGTGTGTCTGATGTATGCTAAAGCAAATCAAGACTATGTTAGATTATGAGATTTAAAATATAAATCCCTCACTAATTAAAAGTTAGGTCAATAAGCAAGTTATAAAGCAGTTGCCCCCCTAATATTATAATTCAGCCGACAGTATCTGGGGGCCTTTGGGTGTCTGAGAGTCTCAGGGCTCGGGGTATTATGGATAACACCTGAATTATCGAAAAATGTTTTCACGAATATATAAGGTTAATGACTTAAAGTGGCTGAGAATAGTTGGGCGAGTCGTTTGGATTATTTAAAGCTACTGGGCAATATGGTTGGGATTAATACTAGAATGTATTAGTTACTAATGTAGTTAGTAACCCAATAACCTAGGAATCACATAGTTGATGTGATTGATTATATGAATCTACCTATTAAGGGGAGTGAGCTTGTTTGAGTCATTCAAGGTAAGTTTCACAAGATAGGATCCTAGCTCACTAAAGAATCTATGAAATTCTTCGAATTAATATTGAGGGTTATTAATTTAGCAAAATAGTGGGAGCAATTTAAAATGAATTAAAAGTCCTATGTTTTAAATTGATATACTTTAAAGCAATTGAATAACATACGTCACTCTTTCTCACTCTCAGGTTATATTAATACACTCCTAAAATCATGACTAAAACCAATCTGCAAAATATACTTACCGATAACAAACTGAATGGTTCAAACTTTACCGACTGGTATCGCAACCTCAAAATCCTTTTGAAGTTCGAAAAGATAGGGTATGTACTAGATACACCGATACCCCCTACCCCAGCTGATAATGCTCCCATTGAAAAGATCGATGTTTACCAGAAGCATCGATCCGATGATGATAATACGGATGCATCATACTTGCATCTATGACACCAGAACTGCAGAGGCAACATGAGGAGATGAATGCCTATTCTATTGTCATGCACTTAAAGGAGCTGTTCGGGAAATAGAATCGCTGCGAACGCTATGAGATAGCTAAACTGTTATTTCATTGTAGGATGCAAGAGGGCACATCTATTATGACACACTGTGTCAAGATGATTGGCTATATTACCAAGCTTTCTAATATTGGCATTGTGATGGATCATGAACTAAGTGTCGACTTACTTCTTACATCCCTCCCAGAGAGTTATTCACAGTTCATCATGGACTACCAGATGAATGGCTTACAGACCTCTCTTGAAGAGCTCGCGAATATGCTTAAGACTGTTGAGCCTAATATGAAGAAAGACAAGGCAATACCTGCTATTGTTATTGAGGGATCAAAGAAGAGGAAAGGGAATCCTCCCAGTCCTAAATATTCCAAGAAGAACAAGGGAGCCAAACCTGCCCAAGCTAAGGGGAAGCAAGTGAAGAAACCAAAGGGAATGCCACTTCTGTGGTAAAAATAGGCATTGGAGAAGGAATTGCAAGGAGTACTTAGCCTCCCTCAAGAAGGGAAAAGACGGTGCTTCTGCCTCTGGTATGTTCTATATTGAAATCAATACAATTTCATAGTCTGGGTCTTGGGTATTGGATACCGGATGTGGATCTCATATTTGTACAAATATGCAGGAACTAAGGTAGACCAGGGATTTGAAGAAGGGAGACATAAATTTGCGAGTTGGAAATGGAGCAAGAGTTGCAGCACTCGCAATTGGAGATTATGTTTTAAATTTACCATCTAGACTTGTAGTAGAATTAAGAAACTGTTTGTATGTTCCTGAGATGTCTCGAAACATTATTGCTATTAGCTGTCTTGTTGATGATGGCTTCAATATTTCAATAAGGAACAAAGTTTATGAATTCTATAGAAATGGCATTTTCTATTTTTCAGGAATATCATTAAATGAGATTTATGTTTTAGATGATAAAGTTTCTGTTTTCACAATTGATACCAAAAGACATAAGCTAGATAATTCAACTTACTTGTGGCATTGTCGCCTAGGCCATATAAATAAAAGACGCATGCTTAAGCTACGCCAAGATGGGCTTATAGATTTAATTGACTGCGAATCAATGGAAACATGTGAGTCTTATTTAAAAGGGAAGATAACAAAGACACCCTTTAGCAATAAAGGTGAGCGTGTATCAGACACTTTAGGATTAATACATTCAGATTTATGTGGTCCTATGTCAGTCCAAGCAAGAGGAGGATTCAGATCCTTCTTAAGCTTCATAGATGACCATACTAGATATGGTTATATTTATTTGATGAAGCACAAGTCAGAAGCTTTTGAGAAATTCAAATGCTTCAAGAATGAAGTAGAAAATCAAACAGGAAAGACAATCAAAATACTTTGATCAGATCGAGGTGGAGAATATCTTTCAGATGATTTTCTGAATTATCTAACTGAATGTGGGATTTGCTCACAATGGACACCTCCTTATACACCACAACACAATGGTGTATCCGAAAGGAGAAATCGTACCTTATTGGATATGGTACGATCCATGATAAGCAGTACATCCTTTCCAAAGACGTTCTGGGGCTATGCCTTGGAAACTGCCCTATTTACCCTGAATCGAGTACCCACCAAATCCGCCAGTGCTACTCCATTCGAACTGTTAGTTGGAAAGAAACCTGTTTTCTCTTTCATGAGAATATGGGGATGTTCAGCACGTGTCAAACGCATAGTATCAGATAAATTGGATTTTAAATCTGATAAATGTTTCTTCATAGGATATCCTAAGGAAACTGTAGGGTATTACTTCTATCATCTAGATGATCAAAAAGTTATCGTATCCATAAATAGTGTGTTTCTAGAGAAAGAGTTTCTTGAAGAAACACATACTGGATGCAGAGTTGAACTTGAGGAAGTTCAAGAAGAAACACTTGCTGAAACTGCGGAAGCAATAGTGGAACCTGAAAAAATCCCATTAGATGAGACTCTAGTGCCATTACCCACTCATAGGTCTCAAAGAGTTCGTGAACTCCCAGTTAGATATGGTTTTCTAGTGGGAGATGATGAAGAGGTTCCCATATTAGACGACGAATCCGAGAACTATGAAGAGGCCCTTACTAGTCCAGATTCCAAAGCATGGCTTGAAGTCGTGAATTCTGAAATGGACTCCATGTATACCAACCAAGTGTGGACTTTGGTTGACCCACCCGAAGGAATAAAACCTATCAGTTGCAGGTGGATCTTCAAGAAGAAGACATACATGGATGGAAAGGTTAGCACCTACAAAGCTAGGTTAGTAGCGAAAGGATATCGTAAAAAACAAGGGGTTGATTATGATGAAACTTTCTCTCCAGTAGCCATGTCCAAATCAATCAGAATTATGCTTGTTATTACCGCTCACTTCGATTATGAGATTTGGCAAATTGATGTGAAAACAACTTTCCTAAATGAAAACCTACTTGAGGATGTATATATGATGCAACCTGAACGTTTCATGTCAAAGGATGCAACCAAGGTTTTCAAACTTCAGAGATCCATTTATGGACTCAAGCAAGCATCAAGGAGCCGGAATAAACGTTTTGATGAAACCATAAAACAATTTGGTTTTGAGCAAAACTGCGAAGAGGCTTGCATTTACAAGAAGATTAGTGGGAGCTCAGTCGCGTTTCTCATACTATATATGGATGACATATTACCAATGTTATCAGAACCGGACCGGACATCAAACCGGATTTGTAACTGGGTCACGGGTCACTTGGTCGGATCGGATGGCTCGGATTGGTTGGACCGGATGACGTAATAAATAAATAAAATATATATTAACTATATATATTAAAATTATATTTATATATATATATATAATAATTATAATAAACCTGTTTACAAAACTTTCATTAAAAAAAAAACCTGTCTACCAAAATATATATACAAAACCTGTTTCTTTCAAGTTAACATCATATCTAAACAATAATTCAATAAACAATAATTCAACATGTAAAACTTGTATCCTTCAAGTTTAACATCAAATACAAAATAATTCAACATCACACATAAACCATAAATCCTTAAACCATAAAGTCACATCAACATTAACATATCAATTTGATGATCCGAATCAATTTGGTGAAACCATAAAACCAACATAACCAATGTTTAACTTGATTCTAATTTCAAAAACCAAAATGACACCAAAAACGGATTCATTAAACAAAATGACACAAATATCAAACTAAATTAAGTATTTCTTCCATGGTTCAACCAATCATCATCATTATTGATGTCTCCTTCAACATCTTCATTGCTTTCATCAAATATTGCATCATCTTGTTCATTCACTATTCAATCAAATTAAGAAAATAATTCATTAGAAATATAACATAAAAATATAAAGTTCAAGTAAAAATATAACTATTTATAAACAAACCTTCCAAATTGATGGATGAATCATCACCACCAAGCTTTGGATGTTCTTTTTCAAGCATGTTTTCTAAATCATCCATGTCAAGTTCTCCTTCATGTTCATCCTCAACTATCCAAAACTCAGTTTCATCAATTGATTCATAATCAACTGGATCAAACATTTTCTTTCCAATATTAGACCTATAAAACATAAAAATTAGATTAAATCTATTTGCCATACAAGTAAAAGACTTAAACAAAACAATTAAAGTTATTCAATAAGATAATTGCATACCTATTGCGCAAACGCAAATTGTAATGAACATAGACAAGATCATTAAGTCTTTGATGCTCCAATTTATTTCTCTTCTTAGTATGGATACGCTCAAACACACTCCAATTACGCTCACATCCAGAAGAAGAAGCAGTCTGACTAAGAATTCTAATTGCCAACTTTTGCAAGCTTGGCACTTCATAACCAAAATTTCTCCACCATACATCTATAACAAGTAATGTTAAATAATAAGAGCATCATAAAATGGATTGATACAAAATTAAATAGTAAATATTTAAAATAGTTTACCCGGTTTCATAGTTCTGCAACTGTCGAGAGCCAAATCTCTACCAAAACCTCCCTGCCTTTGTCGAAATATATCAATTTCATCAACCACCTTCTTTTTGTTGAAAAGCTTCTGATTACCAATAACATCCATCAATGCTCTCATAATCTCTGGTTTGTTGCAAAAGTTAGCTGTATCATATTGAAAAGCCGGATTCAACCAATATGCAGCAGCATGAAGATTTTGGCGCAACATCCTATCCCACCGGTTCTTGATAATAGATGTGTAAGGCTTGTATAAATACTTCTTCCTTTTAAATAACTCTTTTATGCCATTACGAGCCCTATACATCCCTTCATAAACATAACCAAGTGCTGCTTTTTCATCCGAATCACAAATCCGTAGCAAACGCATCATAGGTGTCATTACTTTAACAAACATCAAACTGTTTGTCCAAAACCGCTCATCTAAAACAATTTGTTTGACATCTTTAGCTTTAGGCATCTTCAGGTATTGTCTGAACTCATCACTTACTACCAAAGCTTGCAAATCATGATTGTGATCATGTAGACTCTTCAATGCAATAAAAGTGGTGGCAAAACGAGTAGCCCCAGGCCGCACTATCTCTGTCCAACCAGGTCGGTTCCTTAACCAATTCAATGTATGTTTGTGATTGTAAACAAACACTGTAACCTTTGAAGCTAAAGTGGCAACATCTCTTACACTTGGCATTTCTGCAACATCTTTCATTATCAAGTTAATACAGTGAACAGCACAAGGAGACCACTGAATGGTAGGATATCTCTCTGAAAGTTTCTTTCCAGCAGCTTTGTAATTGGCACCATTATCTGTCACCATATGTAAGACATTGTTTGGACCGACCATCTCAACAATTTCCCCAAATAGGTTGCATAAATTTTCAGCATCTGTATATATACCTAAAGCATCAACAATAAATGACAAACCCTTTGAGCAATATACCAAAAAATTGATAAGTGGCCTTTGTCTAGTGTCTGTCCATCCGTCACCCATAATAGTGCATCCAAACTCTGCCCAATGTTGTCGATGAGCATCCACAAGTAATTTAACTTGTGCTTTTGCATCCTTCAACAAGTTAAGACGCAATGCATGAAAAGAAGGGACTCTATATCCATGTCCCATGCTTGCTATCCTATCTGCTGCAGCTTGAAAATATGGAGAATTCACAGCATTGAAAGGAATACAAGCATCATAAAACCACATAGAAATGGCCATATCAGTGTCATGCCATTTTTCTTTGCTTTGCATGCAAGCTTTAATACTAGGCTGTTTAGGGTCTTGTATGCCAGTTTTAAAAAAGGAAGTGATCTCACCAAGTTTGGCTTTACCTTTAGAGGATGCAGAACCACTCTCAACCTTTTTTGATGGACAAGATGCAGTCTCTTCAATCTCTTCTCCATCTTCATTTATGCATGCACGTGCCCTCTTATTCCCCCGGGCATTCTCGATTTCTTTCAACGATCCTTCAAGTAAAAATTTAGCTTCTGCTGTGACTTTCTGCAATAACCAACATCTCCCTTCTCCCCCGATATATGCTTCTTCATGCGATTAATACCCCCTCCCGCAATTTCCTTTTGACAAAAAGAACATATCAACACTCTCTTGCCCTTTGCATTCGTTCCCTCCGAACAAAATCTCCAAGTTGGATCTGATCGCTGTCTTATATTTGGTTCTTGAACCTTATTGGCAGTACCAGTACCAGTGGAATTTTTTCATTTGATTCAATTACCTAAATAAAAATTGCAAACATAAGCATTTATTTGGACATCACCATCACCAACATTTAGACAATAATAATATTTACCAACATCAAAAAAATCAACAAGCATTTAGACATAAAAAGCAACATCAGAACTTATCATCAGAAACTATAATAAAAATCAACATCAGAAATCATCAGAAAATCAACAGAAAATCAAAATCAACATAGCATAAATTCAGAAAATCAAAATCAACATAGCATAAATTCACAATACTTTAATTATATTTCCAATGTTAACAAAATAAATATCATCAGAAATTCAACTCATCATATCATATATTAGATAAAGGAAATGAATATTGGATTTAGAAATTAGAAGCAGTAAAAGAAAAGTTATATGTTCGAGTTCGACAAACCGTGAGTGTCGGAGCCGCTGAAATGGTGGAGGCGGAGGCCGAGGTGGATGCGCTGGGTGGGAAGGGAAGAGGCGCTGGAGAATAAGGGTCGGAATGGAGGAAATCAACGCCGGAGCCGCTGGGTGGGAAGGAGGCGGAATCGTTGGACTGGAGTGGAGTTGGCGTTTGCGGCGAAGTCGCAAGAAAGAAAATAGGGAAGAAAAGAAAGAAATGTTCCTAAATTGTTTTTTAGGGTTCAGTTTTGTGTTTTTTATTTTATGTTTTCAATTTTTTATAAAGTTAACTCATTTACTAAAATGATTTTGTTTTTAAAAAAAAAATAAAAGTTCAAAGACCCGGGGGACCGCCGGGTCCCGGACCGACCACCGGGTCCCGGGTTTTCCCCGGGTCTCTCCGGTTTGTTGAGGATTCAACAAACCGGGGTGGCTCGGACCGATTGTCTGGCCGGTTCCCAGTTCGACCGGTCCGACCGGCCGGTCCGATCCGAACCTGATAACATTGCATATTACTGATGGTAAATGATGTAGCAATGCTTCAATCAGTGAAAGTATGGTTATCAGGTAACTTCTCTATGAAAGACCTAGGAGAAGCAACTTATATCTTAGGGATTAAGATCTATAGAGATAGATCAAGAAGACTGTTTGGTCTTTCACAAGCTACATACATTGAGAATGTGTTAAAGCGGTTTAACATGCTTGAATCGAAAAGAGGTAACTTACCCATGCGATATGGGATGAAGTTAAATAATCGTCAGTGCCCTAAAACAGAAGATGATAAGAAACGAATGGTTGTAATTCCTTACGCTAGTGGGAAATCTAGGTGATGATCACTAGAATGGTTGTGCACTAGGCATGATGTAGCATTTGCATTGACAATGACGAGTTGCTATCAGGGAAATCTAGGTGATGATCACTAGAATGCCATCAAGAACATTCTTAAGTACTTGAGAAGGACTAAAAACATGTTCCTAGTGTATGGAGAAGGGGAACTAAAAATAGAAGGATTTTCCGATGCCAGTCATCTCATAGATGAGAATGATTTTAGATCCCAATCAGGATACCTGTTTATCCTAAATGGGGGCGCGGTCAATTGGAAGAGTTCCAAGCAGGGAAGCGTGGCCTTATCTACGATCGAATCTGAGTACATCGCAGCTGCATAGGCAGCAAAGGAAGCGGTTTGGATTAAGAAGTTCATCACTAAACTAGGAGTGGTGCCTGACATTGTAAATCTCATTACTCTGTACTGTGATAACAATGGAGCCATTGCATAAGCAAAGGAACCACGGTCTCATAATGCATCCAAGCATTACCTTAAGTGATACCACCTTGTAAGGGAGATTGTTGCAAGAGGAAATGTGAGAATAGAAAGAGTGCCTACTGAGGACAACGTTGTAGATCCGTTGACATAGCCCTTAACCCAGAAAGTTCATGATCATCATTTGAATTCTACTGGGATTAGTTATAGAAACAATTGGCTTTAGTCCAAGTGGGAGTATGTTGGGGTTTAGTGTGCTATAGTCAATTGTTGTAGGATATAAACCAGCTATAAATGAATTGTTCTTTTATATCATTTGTTTTAATAAGATATAGTTTTCAAATATATAAAGGCAATCACTTTTAAGAACTAAATAAGTCAAATAAAAGAAAATTCTTAAGTTTATTTAAAGTGATCATAAAGTGTTCATACAAGCATGAAGTGAGACAAAACATTATAATAAACTAGTAAACTTAAAACCACCCCAAGTCAAGTAATATGTTTGAATAGGGATTGACATAATACTGTTGAGACTCGCATGTAATAATTTCTTTTGTTGTGAACGGAGAGATGATCTCACAAGCTTCATATATGTGGATATCTGGGCAGTTACATAGATCCAGTGAAGGAGTTCATTAGGATTGGGGAACCGACTTGAGATAACAGGATAGATGGATTTATCCTATGTCACCTGTTCATCACATTGGTATTAGTAGGTATAAGTAATCCTCATACTTAATGGAATATTAATTAGTGATTCTGGATTATGGAATGTGATACTTTGACTCTGTTCAAACACGATCCATAACAGGGAGGACCCTAGGGTGTGTGCGGGGAGGTGTTGGGTATCACATGAAGTAATTGCAGAATAGTTAAAGGAAATAATAATTAACGGATCTTGGTTAAAGGAAATAGGTAAAAAAAATTATATTTCTGCTGCCCTATGTTTGCCTATTTTCCTTTGAGAATCAACATCAGAAACAACTTTAGTTGCTGACCAACTAAAGCTACCTCTGACCGCACTCAGTATCCTTGTACTTTTAATCTGCGTGAGAAAATATATTTCTCACTAAGAACAAGTCAGCCTTAACACAAATTTTTAAATAGTTCCTTTAACCCCCCCCCCCCTAGGAACTTATTCTCATAACACAAGGGACCAAAATTCTCTCCATCTTCCGGGTGAACAGTCTACTTTTGTCACACCCGACCCCAAATAGCATCGGGTATGAACGGAAAACAGGATAACGAACATCTAACAGTCTAAAAGCCGAACGTCTTTTCTAATAGATAAAATTTTATTCGGACTACCTAACATTTATTTAATTATTTGGCTTGGACTTGATAATTCTATCAAGCTTCCTACGTATCCCGAACATCTTGCAATCTTTAAATTGGGAATCAAAGCCACGTAGTTCTAACAATTTTAGGTAGTTCTCTTAATTAATTGATACATTGATCAACACACTAATCAGTTAACTGTATATTTCACTTTACTACTATATAATCCAATTAAATAATGTTTTATCAAAACTAGTTCATGAACAAATAACCGTTTTATCAAACCATTTCATAATCAAATAAATGTTTTATCAAACCAACTCGTAATCAATCAAACGTAAAATCTTATATCAAAATCAATCCGAAAACATAATCCAAATGAACTTAAAATATTGTATCCATCCTCGAGTTTCTCCCCTTAAGTATCAATCCATAACCACATATATAGTCGAGACGTCTCTTAACATTGCCTATCCCATATGGTCTTATCCAACACTTCGCTGCCATACCCAATAGGTCTTCAGACTGTGTACACAGGCCATGTCCCTCACTGAACATGGTCTTCAAATATAAAACCACCGATCCGGATAACTCTCGATGGATATAAAATCATTAAATCATAACGTGCTCAAATTTCCTTTCACAATCAAATTCCAAACTATTTCATAACCATAAATCATTTGGCTTCAATTAGCCTTTTGTATCATAAAAATCATATTTGGACTTCAATCCAAAATAATAACAACAATAATCGCAACAGATTTCTCAATCCAAAAACAATTCGTAAGAAATCATCAAATTCATTTTGCTCAATATAGATATATATTGAAACCAAAAACATATATGTATATGTAAATCAACCAAATCAAGCCTTAAATCAACATAATCAAGTAAAATCTGAAAGTCACATAGAAGCATAGTCAATAGCTTCATTTGAATCATAATTTCACAATAAAAAGCAAAATCAGGAAAAACCTCACTTTTACAAAATTCCTGCATAACCCTAAAATATCAATTTCTGAAACTTCTTTGATTATATATATATATCTATGTACATAAAACTCAAAATATAGTTGATAGTTACTTACCTTGGTCACTAATTGAACAAAATACACCCGATCGATAAGTCGCTAAATTCTGTCTAAGACGTTTCCCTCCAAACACCGCTGAAACTCAAAAACTCTTCGATTATGACTTAGATCTATACATAAGGATGCTATGTGTCTAATTTCGAGTGATTCGGACGGTCGAATCTCCGTAAATCGAAGAAACGGTGGAGAAACGGTCGAAGAACGATGAAAACTGATAAAGATGAAAGAAGAAAAAGAAAAAGAAAAAAGAAGGAGAAAAGAAAATGATGAATGTGATCATCATCTGGAACATTTCGCATATACATCTCCAAATTCGGCAAAGAACTCGTTTGGTCCTCCATCTTTATATAATCTTTAAAAATTATTCTAAACTCTTAATTTACATATAAAATCATCAAATTAACTCCAAACTTTTCCTGTAGCACCAAATAAAAATCACACACCTAATAATTATAATATATATTACTATCCAGGTATAAATTCTAGAAATTTAGACATGGACGTGACAATTCTCCCCACCTTAAAGAAATTTCGTCCTCGAAATTCACGTTCTCTAATCTAAATTTTCTTCCTCAAATAATCTCCAAGATCACAAAATTATTTCAAATTATCCAGATTCCTCATAATCATCATAAGACCACAAATTCTAATGTTTCCTTCCATTAACTTCATCATTTATCAATATCGACATCATTGTAACAATGCTTTAAATATAACTCTTAGTAACTTTAAACTTCAACCTAGTCAATTCCATCACCAATACATCCACAATAAAAGTTCAAATATCATATATGCAATTTGATATGATATGATACACTTTATATTCATATCTTCCTATCACTAAACCAAATCTCACTTTAATAGATTTAAATCACAATTGATTTCATCAATTGCATATATATCAAATATATTTCACCTATCTCCAAGTTCTATAGACTTCAAAAATAATCACGTTTGAACCACTATGGTCTTACCCAACACTTCGCTGCCATACCCAATAGGTCTTCAGACTGTGTACACAGGCCATGTCCCTCACTGAACATGGTCTTCAAATATAAAACCACCGATCCGGATAACTCTCGATGGATATAAAATCATTAAATCATAACGTGCTCAAATTTCCTTTCACAATCAAATTCCAAACTATTTCATAACCATAAATCATTTGGCTTCAATTAGCCTTTTGTATCATAAAAATCATATTTGGACTTCAATCCAAAATAATAACAACAATAACCGCAACAGATTTCTCAATCCAAAAACAATTCGTAAGAAATCATCAAATTCATTTTGTTCAATATAGATATATATTGAAACCAAAAACATATATGTATATGTAAATCAACCAAATCAAGCCTTAAATCAACATAATCAAGTAAAATCTGAAAGTCACATAGAAGCATAGTCAATAGCTTTATTTGAATCATAATTTCACAATAAAAAAGCAAAATCAGGAAAAACCTCACTTTTACAAAATTCCTGCATAACCCTAAAATATCAATTTCTGAAACTTCTTTGATTATATATATATCTATATACATAAAACTCAAAATATAGTTGATAGTTACTTACCTTGGTCACTAATTGAACAAAATACACCCGATCGATAAGTCGCTAAATTCTGTCTAAGACGTTTCCCTCCAAACACCGCCGAAACTCAAAAACTCTTCGATTAGGACTTAGATCTATACATAAGGATGCTATGTGTCTAATTTCGAGTGATTCGGACGGTCGAATCTCCGTAAATCGAAGAAACGGTGGAGAAACGGTCGAAGAACGATGAAAACTGATAAAGATGAAAGAAGAAAAAGAAAAAGAAAAAAGAAGGAGAAAAGAAAATAATGAATGTGATCATCATCTGGAACATTTCGCATATACATATCCAAATTCGGCAAAGAACTCGTTTGGTCCTCCATCTTTATATAATCTTTAAAAATTATTCTAAACTCTTAATTTACACATAAAATCATCAAATTAACTCCAAACTTTTCCTGTAGCACCAAATAAAAATCACACACCTAATAATTATGATATATATTACTATCAAGGTATAAATTCTAGAAATTTAGACACAGACGTGACAACTTTTATAACCAAAGACTTCTGTTTCTTGTCCTCTGACTTCTCCTTGTTCTCAAAGCTCTTCATTGAGATCTCATGCGTCAGAAGAGATCCGATAAGCTCATCAAATTTGTAAGTTGTTAGATCTTGAGCTTCTTCCACACCAGTCTTTTTAGCTTGCCAACTCTTTGGAAAGCTTGTGAGTATCTTCTTCACTTGTTCTTCTTCCGTGAAGGCCTTTCCGAGTCTTTTGAGCTTGTTGATAATATTGGTGAATCTGACATTCATCTCTGAGATGCCTTCACCATCATTCATCTCAAACAGCTTATACAGCCTCATGTGCTGGTTCACCTTTGACTTTTTTACTTTGCTCGTGCCTTCATAGGTCACTTCCAGCTTCTTCTAGATTTCCTGTGCTGACTCACATCCTGAAATCTTGTTATATTCTGCAGCATCTAACGCATAGTGAAGCATATTTATAGCAGAAGCATTGTTTTGCAATTTCCTAAGGTCATCTTTTGACCACTTAGCCTCTTCCTTGATGACTTGTTTACCATTAACCGTTTCATATGGAATGAACGAGCCATTGACTATTGCTAGCTAGGCACTCATATTCGTAGCTTGGATGAAATTTTTCATTCTATTCTTCCAGAAGGTATAATTTGATCCAAAGAATAGAGGTGGTCTTGTGATAGACAAGCCCTCAGGCAAGATCTGAGTTGTTTCATTTCCAGGTAGGAAACAAGTGTTATTGGCAGCCATTATGGGATCACGCTCAAGATAGTTTTATCTTGTGTGTTGAGCTTTTAGGCTCTGATACCAATTGTTGGTCCCTTGTAATGTGCGAATTAGTTCCTAGGGGAGGGAGGGGGTTAATGGAACTATTGAAAGTTTAATTTTTTTAGCCAAGTTAAAATACTTCTCACAGTTTAATAGCATGACACATAGGGTAAATCTTAATGATCAGAAACAACTTTAGTTGATTAGCAACTAAGATTGTTCCTGCCTTTTGTTTAGGAAGTAACACCTCATAGGGGCTTCCGAACTTAGTGCTTCTTAGAGGCAACTCTGACTAGTTTAGATTTAATACTTTCGAAAAACAAGAAAGCAAGCAATAGTAAGGAGTAAGAATTAGAAAGTGACACTCAGAAGTTTTATCTTGGTTCGACCTCCTGCCTACATCCAGTCCCCAAAATTCCTCTTTCGAGCTTTAATCCACTACTGAGATCTTTATGGTGGAGCACAAACCCTTACAATAGCTATTGAGATATTACAAAGTACCTTCCTCTATAATCCTACACTAAAACTATCTAACTCTCTGTTTGCTAAATACCGAACAAACATCAAAGCTTCTGAACTATTCTAAATGATTGATAGTTTGTTCTGAATAAGAACACAATGAAAGATCTTCGAAAATGATTACACATAAGAATAAAATGTTTGTGTAAATGCTTTTGCTTTGCTTGGGAACTTCAGGAAATGATTCACTCATAATTGAAGATCAAGTTCCAAAGTTGCAAATGAGGGGGCTTTTACAGTTGACACTTGAAGGTTGGGGTTATTTCGAATTTCGAAATTACCGTTGGAGGGAAACACTCTTCTGTCGCTTTCACTCTTCAGAGGCCAGTGTCAACAACCAATGGTTTTCTATATTTTACCGTTGATTTGTCTATTGCGATGTGCTTTAGAGCCTGGTCGGAAGCAAACCGATTGTCTAACCAAATCAGGCAAAGTTCTGAGGTTGACCAGGGGACAAGCTGTTTGGTGCTTCTGAAACTTCCCTTTTATGGTGAGGCTTTGTCAGTTGCGTAGAGTCAACTCTTGATCTAATCCAGCGTGTCTTGATCTGTCTTCCGAATCTGTCTCATCTTTAAGACAACTAAGCTTGCTTCTGGATCCCTCTGCCCGTTGGGCTGAAGCTTGATCCACTAGCCTTTGGCTTATGGGCTTTGACTAAAGGCTTAAGGCCTTTTCTTATTTCTTTGAACTTAAACTTAATTCATCAACACACTTCAACAAACACATTAGTATGAATAAATCAACATTTAAATTTAATGTGTTATTTACCATAGAGATATTAATTTCATTTAATATTTTTGTCATAATCAAAATTAATGTGGAAATTGTGTTTCAACATAAACATGTTGTTTCTCACTCTAGTGCATAATCAGAATATCGAGCGATGTCTTAATTAGTGTGTGAGATTATGTGGTCATCATCTTTTGTCCGAACTTGGTTTCAACGTCACCATTTCAGCAAAGTTATGGTGTGATAATCAAGCAACCCTGCATATTGCTTCCAATCTCGTGTTCCCTGAATGTACCAAACATATTGAAGTAGATTGTCACTTTGTTCGTGAAAAGCCAGAAGAAAACATCATTGCCACAACATACATTGACACCAATGAACAACTTGGGCACATTTTTACCAGAACACTAAATGAGGTTCGGGTAAACTACATTTGTAACAAGCCTATCATGACAAATATCTATGCTCGAGCTTGAGGGAAAGTGTAATATATATATATATATATATTAAGATGTAGAACTGTAACCATTAATTAGTTTAGGCAGTAGTTACCATTTATTCCTAGTTTGTCTTTATGTATAAATACTTATTATTTTCTCATAATCCGATAAAGTTTTATCTCAATCTTGTGTATGTGATTACAAATGTGTTCCCTAAAATATTATCACATCCAGTTTGAAGTAGACGCTAAAAGTATCCTGGACAGTATCACACCATGATATTTCGAAGTATGGCATCGTCATAGATGACATCAAGACTCTAATGGTGCATGATCGGTATGATGGTTCATCGGCTTTTATTTCTAGGTTAGAGAACGATGCGACTCATCGTATGATCCGTAATGCTCAGTATAATGCTAATTATTTTAGTTTTTTTTATTAGTTATTTATGTAATTCCTCTTACTACTAGAAGGATATTCCTCGTTTCGCTTCAGAAAAAAACACTTGATACATTTACTATATCTAAATTAAACTTACAAATAGCAAATTTTCATTTTAAAAGAAAAAAATTTAAGTTATTTGATTAATAAGAATAAATTTTAAAGGCATATACATCTTCAGCTTTGGAAACTAATTGTAAATAAATATTTAGTTAATCCTAAAAGGTACATCAAAGGATTAAGATTGCTTCATATATTATAAGGAGTTATATAGCTTTTCAATTTAGTAATGTGAGATGTTTAATACGCCCCCTCACGGGGATATTAAATGAATGGAATTGGGATATCGATGGAATATAATGAAATAGAGCCACTTTGAGATTCGTCCAATTCATTTGGTGTATGACGCTAATGTCATTAAGACCCCAACATTGAACATGACTCTAATACCATGTAAACAAATGCCTAACTCACTAAAAAGATACCATCTGAATTTCAAAACGTTAAAATTAACTCCCTCAAGTTGCTTACTTAGAATAAATAACCTTTCAAATGTCACATGGCGGCACGTGATTGGAACCTCAAAAAGTTAACTTTCCAATATCACGTGTTGCTAATCATATTCCCACATAACATTTGAAGGGTTATTTGTTTCAAATAAGTAAATTGAAGGGATTAATTATAATATTTTGAAGTTGATGGGTCAACTGCAGTATTTAACAACTTAAGGGATTGAGGATGTATTAGAGCAATTTTAAAACATTATGATAAAAAATATATATTTTTAAATTATATAAAAACTAACCTTCACAAATATATATTTTTAGTAGGTATTACCTATTATGTACTGAAAGTGGGAAAAAAATTTGTAATTGGTAGTGGAAACACAAACGGGACCGTTTTGCTATTAGGTAGTTGAGGGATTTGAAATAATTTGCAGGGCAAAAATGTAAAAGTATTTAAAAGGACAATATTGGAAAAAATTGAACTAAAAATTGAAATTGGTATTGTTCTCTTCTTTCATTTTTATATATATACCAGTTCAAAAATATATATTTTGAATAGATTCCTTTTTGGCAGAGGGAATGAATTATTTTGCATCAAACCTGTGTATAATACAATAGAATAAGGTATTAAAATAGACTCAAAGTTTTTACGGGAATGTTAATTTAACTCCGACGTAAAAAATAACATCATTTTAGCCTCAACATTTATAAAATCAATTATAACTCTGGGTAACAAACTTTAAATCTAAATTGGTAATATTTCACAAACGTTGAAGCGTAATACCTTATTCTTTCATCATTTTAAGGTACCCAGGGCTATTATCCAGGGCTATAATTACACCACAATTTCTTTCATCATTTTGAGGTACCCACCTAACTGATACTAAAACGGCACCGTTTATATTCTCAAGCCTTGAAAAGATTCTTTTCCCATTCATTATAATATTATCACATGTTTCATTTTTTTTATAAATCAACCTCCTCCATTTATATATCTATCTTAGATTTACTTGGCTTTTTCTCTTGCTCTCATCAATATATCTATCTTAGATTTACTTTGGTTTTACACTAAAACCTCGATAAATGCATATCCTTGGGACCGAAAAAAAATTCATTAAGCGAGATTATTTATTAATGAATTATTCATTTATCGATAAATCGATATTTATTATTTTATAGATAATTTTTCATTGTAAAATATATATATTGTATCGTCAATAATGAACAATGATGATGATGATGACGAAGAAATTATCCAGTCAATAATAAACACTGATGATGGAAATGATCCAAAGCCAGATGATAGTTGCGTTGTTACAAATGTATCGTCAAAAGAGGCTTTTCAAGCAATGGTCACCTTAAATAACTACTTGCTACAACATGAGCAAAATATACCAGAAGTTGTGTTTGCATTACAAAAAGCTAAGGATGATGTTCATTTTGGTTTAGGTGGAAAGAAAAAACAATCAACTATAGATGCATTTTTTTCAGAAAAAATGACTTTTAGTTGATTGATTCAAAAGGTTTTGGTATATATATTGTATGAAATTCAATAATTATTAATTTATATTTTCATTGGGCCCTTAAGGATTTAAATATTTTTATTACTTAATGCATTTAGCGAGGTTATTACTTTAGTCCATTGGCCCAAGTCGGGACCGAAAGAATTTATTATATAAACGAGATTATTACTTTATCGAACATTCATTTATCGAAGTTTAACTGTAGTATACAAACCATTTTACAAATATTGAGATTAAAATTATGTTATTTTGTATATTGAAATTAAATTGATACTTTAAAAAAATAGAAAATTTTGATATGAAATTGTAAAGGTAAAATTGGAAATAATTGGAACAAATATTGATTTAATGCAATCCACTTTTATAAGTATACTAGAAAGATACCTTGCTTCGCTTCGGGAAAGAAATAACGTGTTAATTTTTATTAAATTGAACTGTATTTTAACCACTTGAACCACGCGGTAGCCACTCAATTTTAACTTACTCCTCAAAATGACCGTTAACGACCGTAAAATGAAAATATTCAAGAATTAAAGTTGTTCAGAACGAAATTTATCATAAAATCGCATTTTTTATTTTCCAAAATCACATTTTTTGAGCTTTCTCTCTCTAAATATTTATTTTCTCTCCTAACCAAACAACACCTAAATTACCTGAAAACGAAAATTTTCAAAAGTTAAAGTTCCTTAAAATATCATTAACTCTTCGAATTATTTATTTTGATACCGTCAATGGTCGTTTTGAGGTATTGAGTGGCCACTGGTGTTAAAAAAGTGTAAAGTTCAGTGGCTATACTGTTAAGAATTAAAGTTCAGTGACCACAATGTTAAAATGGTAAAGTTCAGTGGCTATGGGTGTAATTTACCCTCTTCCAAAGCAAAAACAAAAGGCGTCGTTTTCTTGTAGGGGGCTGGGTGCTATAAAAGCTCACACAAAAGAGAGGATGTAATTGAGGATAATATTGAAAAGATGAATGTCAAATTAATTGAGGATAAAATTGGAAAGTAAGTGGAAGGATAATATTGGAACAAATTGAAAAAAAAAATTGAAATTGGAACTGTTCATGCTTTTCAATTTTATAAGTATACTAGAGGGATACCCTTGCTTCGCTTCGGGAAGCAAATTAATTAATTAAAATTATAGATCATATATTATTTACTCATAGAATATAATCGTTTTTAATATCGTAATGAAATAATATTATATAATTACACAAATAAATTTATTAACTTAGAACTCTATAAATACATAGGTAATTAGTTCATTTTGGACCACTAAATTTTATGTTCCTTCGGATACATTAATAATTGCTTTTCCACTACTTAACAATTATTCTTTCACTGCCTAACAATTTAATTGACACTTGAAAGTTCTCAATTTATCATCCACTATAATGCTGGCATACTTTGAATCTCCAAATGCAAAGATGGCCGTGAATGACTCTACGGCTACTTAAGTTTTGTAAAACCTGCAAAGATCAAGCAAAAAACACACAAAATATACAAAAATAAAAAAAATACAAAGATCAAGCAAAAAACACACAAACTATACAAAAATAAAAAAATAATCATAAAAGTTACTAATCTTGTTCTTTTCCCCGTTCATTGTCTAAGTTGCCGTTCTATGAAAAATAGCCTATATAATTTTATTGACAAAGTCATTATTATTATTATTAGTATTTGCTTGTCTTTAACTTTTCTACTCAATTGATTCTTCTAGTTATTGAATTAAAATTTTCAAGAAATGCACAAATATATAAATTCGAACAATTATCCTTAGATGAAGGCAATTTAAGCTAATAAGGGGATGTTCCTTAAGAAAAAATCAGTTTCTACCCCATATCAATACTGTAACAATCCTAAGAAATCCTCAAAAATTAAGAACTTCAATAAAGATTGGAAAAATATGTATTAAATAAAAAATCACAAATTTAGGGGTTCTAATTTCTAGAACCACTTATTTTATTTCCTTTAAGGAATGTAAAAACAAAGCAATTATGCCAATTGCCTCAGTTGTTTGGTATTGAAACTGAATCAAACTTTACTTCCAAAAACAGTTACTTAAGAATGTAAATCAGAGTAAAAGCACTAACTTTTATACTTATCTCGATCATTTGTATGTGGATAACCATTCAAATAAAGGAAAAAAAAATAGAAATGTAAAACAAAAAAGAAGGCAATGAAGCCACCAACCTTTCTTTTCCTATCTATGCCTTTCTTTTCCAATGAAGCAATGAAATATGTAATCAACATCTTCAGTTCCGTCCTCAACAACTTTGCTAATTTATCAACCCATTGTTGAGCCTGGAATGACAAATATCAAGCCAATCTATCTATTGTTAGGAAAACAAACTTTAAATGCAAACTGATAATTAATATTGAAGCACTTTAATACATATAAAATAGAGGTTATATAAGCATATGAAAGTTTATATTTCTATAGTCTCTAACTTTTAAATATCTTATATCCTATTAAATTGACTCTTTAAATGTTTCCCATATCATCTCATTTCAAAGGTTGAATTTATGCAAAGTCAAAGTTTAACATATACATTTTAAAGGATTGACATTATCAAGTAGATAACTAAATGCAAGCAAAACCTGCAAAAACAAACCTTAAAATAAATTCCAGTCTCAGTTAACCCAAAAAAAAAATTGAATTACCAATTATCTCCATAATGATTCGACAATCAAACAATCAAGTCAGGCACTCTTACAAATGACACTATATAAAAGATTACTTTATAAGTCCAGTTCAAAGGTATTTGACCTATAGAAAATACTGTGTCTAGACATGTAAAGTTTAAATTGAAAAGTTTGATAATAAGTAATTATTTAGGCTAGTTTTTATTAAAAGGTTATTGTAGATTACCTTTAATTCACAAAGAAGTTTTTATTTGTTGAGATTGGTGAGAGTAGGAAAACAAAATAAAATACGATAATGTTACCTTGAAGTCGTCGACCATGCAAGAAATAAAGTAATTTTGGTATTCCTCAAGGGTGTATTGAGAAGGGCGAGTTGGATCTAAATAGTCATTCTGAAGAAAATCATTATTACCCTACATTTCTTACTATCTCGTCTGCCTTCTTCTCCCCTACCACCCCAGTCAGATGCACCTAGCAGTGCTTCAAGTATTATATCTGCTTAGAAACTGCTCATACATTCTATAAAATTATCCACACACACAAAGAAAAAAATATTAGTGTTATTTCATATATAATCCCTGCTAATAATTACAATTATAAGTAATTAGAAGGGTATATAATAATAATAATAATTACAGAGAGATTGACAGTGAAGTCATTGTAGCCATAACTTTAAAAGGAGAAACCTATAGAAAACTCAAGCACTTTTCAAAGAGCTTTGAACGTGTTGCATTTAGAGTAAAAGTGAAAATGTACACACTAAATTTTTAGAATATGTAAAGCTAGACTAAAATTCCACTTGCATAGAAAATATCAAATTTAATAGAGAAGCAGCAAATACAGCTCCAAAAGAAACCAATGGCCAAAAAAACACAGGCTAGGAGCAAATGTATAAGATAAAAAGAGAATTTGAAGTGAAAAAATAATTACCAATTGATATTATTACAACACCCCAATTGTAATGATCCTAATTTTATCAATTATTATTATTATTATTATTATTACTACTTTTATAAAAATTACCCACCTTTATTTTATTTTACCTAATCAAATTAACCTTCCTAAAACTACTCACTCCTCACTCAACTAACCCTAAAAGAAAAGAAATAACCTGCTCTTCTCTTCTTAGTTCAAGAGCCGCCGTCCTCCTCTCTACTCCATCAAAATAATTTTCACTGGTTAATGTCCTCTGAGTAAAGCTCCTTAAACTGTTCAGGTTAGTCCCTTGGTTATTTGTCTGATTTCTTCTATATACCATTGTGATTCTACTATTCTATTTCAAAAGGCTGTCTTTTCAATTGGGCACCACTATTCTCTTTTTTGCTGCAAAGATTAAAGATCTTTTCCTAGACTTAATTGATGTTCCCTAGGCTAACTTTTGCGTGTAACCTACTAAGTTCACTTTTAATTAGTTTCAATTCTTTTAAATTGCTTTCAAGTTGTAGCACAAAAAAAAAGTATCGAAAACCCATTTTCTAAAACAGGAGAAAGAAAAGAAAAAAAAAACAAAAGCAAAAGACCTTTCATTACTATATTTTGTTTGGCAGGTGAATTAATTGTTTTTGTCTCATTTATTTGATCCAAACCCAATTTCTGAAACAAAAAAAGAAATGAAAGAAAACAATACTTTAATCTATATATATATATATATATAAGTTGTGTGCCATGAAATTAATTGCTTTTCTTTTCTTTCAACTAGCTTCCATGAATTAATCATAGTCTTATAGTTACTCTATTTTCGTTTTAACCAAAAAACTCCCTATTTGGAACTTAATTTCTTTCTTTAGATCAATTGTCCTTTAATAATTTAGTTCAACTGAGTTTAGAATAATTTATTTGGGCTTCGTTATCCGTGATTTAGGAACTTCAGAATTTCTCCCAGACGCTTAACTGACAGACAGTTGTGATCTTAGACCAAGCATTTTTTTTCGGATTTCAGGTGAGTGGTAATTATAGTACATGACACTATTTTATTGAAATATCAGAACTGTTTATCAAAAATTAGCATTTGACGGTATTTTCCCTTTCATAAAAGCGTATATTTTGAACCTTATTTTTTTACTAAATATCCTTAGTATTAGAGCGTATATTCTGGGAACATGCCTTTATATTAATTGTTTGATTATCAGTTACATTGAAATTTTTAAGATTTTGATTTGATATGATCTGTACTCTCTGATACGCGATTTATCGCAGTTATTACCTTTGTTTTAGAAATCTGATAATTCGTTCAATCAGTTATGATTTTCTGATTTATATATGTATACTATATGTTTTCAAACTGGTACAAGTGCTCAGTATATCTGTATCTATTATCTGGCCTCTCACCGATCTTCATAACATTAGGTCCTTGCATTTGTCTTTGAGTCAGGTTGTCAGTTGTCAGTTTGTCGTCAGTTGTGTCAGCATTAGAATCATGCATAAGATCGGTGAAGGCGATTATCTGTTATCTGTATCTGTTATTGGTAGCGCTTACCATTTATCTGGCCCTGGTGGTGTGCAGTATCACCACTCTGTTACACTGTACCATGTGTTTTAAAGCTTTTGTCTTATTTTCTGATTATTCTAATATCTGATATTTTGAAAGGCTTCAGTATTATTTTTGACAATTGATTACCAGTACTTTGATTTGATTATCTAATATTGACCATTATGTTTAACTAATTTTGAATACTATATTTGAAACTATATTTGTCATAATTTAAAAGTATCAGCCTGTCCACCTGTTCCTTTCTGCTGTGTGCTATAGCTACTGCTCACTGAGGTTTTCGCTCGTATAGACGAAAATCTCATACCACGTTGAATCTTTCTTTTTCAGATTAAGGTCCCTGTTCGTGAGGTAACCCTTGGATTGATGTTGAAGGAGATTGCCTAATAAATTAGCTTTATATTATCTTTAGAGACTTTTGATTATTGAGATTTGACTTGAATATTTAGGTTCCTTTAAGGTTCATGATGTAATTTCAACGAATTTGGTATTCTGTTATTAAATTTTGGAATTTCCATTAGTTCAGAATTAAGGCTAGCATAGGTTAAAGTTAATTTAATTTATGCGCCGGTCATGGCCTGGGTTGGGTCGTGACAAAGGTGGTATCAGAGACTAGGTTTAGGTTCTTACAGACTTGCTGTATAGGATTCACGTGTTTTGTTCGTATCCCTTATCTTGCATATCTATCTGGGTCTTATTATTTACTCATTTTCAATATCTCATTTGCTAAAATGTCTAACTCTGCTGCATGGATAGGTAATCATGCCTCCTAAAGGAAGAAAAAGAGGCAAGAATACGGTTAATGTTAGTACTAGGAGTAGGGTGACCGTTGAGAATTCATCCCAACTTGATGGGGGAGCTTCACACCCTATTGGAGGACTAGCTCCAGCATCTGAACCAATTTTGCAACCAGCTGGAGGGTCATCTCAGCCCACTCGTACAGCTTCAACCTCTCAGCCTGCTCAAATATCTAACACTGATTTGGCTGCTGGATTGCAAAGGGTCTTTCAAGCAGTTGAAAGGCTAACAAATGTGGTAGGTGAAAACAGACAACCAAGAACTACAGGATCTGCTATACCTAATGATAGAGCTCAATTACAGGATCTCAGTGACTTCTTGAGGTTACAACCTCCAAAGTTTTCGGGTGAGGATTCTGTAACAGATCCTATGGATTTTCTGGATGCTATGGACAGATGTTATGAGGTCTTGGGATGCACCAGTGCTAGGATGGTATTGTTAGCAGGGAATCAGTTACAAGGAGTGGCACGTAGTTGGTATCTTTCCAAGAGAGGGAATGGACTTGATAACGCTTTCCTTTGGTCACAGTTCCGTGATTCTTTCTTAGAGAGGTTCCTTCCTCCTAGTGTTAAGGAAGCTAAAGCTTTAGAGTTTGAAGTGCTGAAACAGGGTGGTATGACTGTGAGTGAATATGAAATGAAAGTCACTCGACTTGCTCGTTTCGGTGAGCATCTTATTCCAACTGAGGAGAGGAAGGCAAGGAGGTTTGAAAGGGGACTTCGGGACAGACTATTAGACCGAATTGCTCCTTTACGATTGTCTAGCTTTGAGGAAGTGGTGGATCGATCCAGGCAGATGGAGATGTTTGATGATCAGCGTAGGGCTCGTGATCAGAACAAACGTGCTCGATATGACAACCTGAGTGGGCAGCATAGTAGGGGAAGTAACTATTCAGTGTCTCATGGGTCCCATTCCTTACCTGGTCAAGGAGGGCAGTACTCCAAGAATAATCCGAGATATGGTCAGAGAGCTCAGTCCACTGGTACTCAGAATAGTCAAAGTTCCTCTAGATCGTCATTCCCTACTTGTCAGCTTTGCGGTAAATTCCATGGTAACTCTCCATGCCATCGAGCAACTGGGGCTTGTTTTGGTTGTGGTCAGGTGGGACATAGAAGAAAGGATTGCCCAAGCAGTAACACAACACTAGCTGTGAGTCAGGACACAGGTTCTGCCCCTTTTGTTACTCAGCCATCTTCTCAGTATGGTGGTAGAGGCCAGAGTTTAGGAGGTCGAGGTCAGGGTGGTCGAGGTCCCAATTCAGCTCCTAATCATGCAACAGCAGGTCGAGGTCAGTCTAGAGCCTTTGCTCTGACACAGCAGGATGCTCAGGCATCTAATGTAGTGGTGACAGGTACCATTTCTGTATGTTCATTTGATGCTAGAGTTTTGATTGATCCTGGTGCTACACATTCCTTTGTTTCTCCTTGTTTTTCTATGAAATTTGGTGTATCACCCACTATGTTAGATTGTCCCTTATCTGTGGCAACACCTATAGGAGATGTACTTGACATAAATCTAACTTTTAAGAATTGCTTAGTAAAAGTAGGGGAAAGGGAACTCTTAGTTGATCTTGTATTACTTGAAATGTTAGATTTTGATGTGCTTTTGGGAATGGATTGGTTAGCCTCATATCATGCCTCTTTAAACTGTTATAGCAAGTTAGTAACTTTCAAAATTCCTGGGGAGATAGAATTTCAATTTCAATGAGATCGTAGCATGGCTCCTCATAGTCTTATTTATGCTATTACTGCAAAAAGATTGTTGTATAAGAACTGTGAAGGGTTTCTAGCTTATGTTAAGGATACTCAAGCAGAGGGTGTCGAGTTGGAGAATGTTGATGTGGTGAATGAGTTTGCTGATGTTTTTCCTGAAGATTTGGCAGGTTTGCCACCTGAAAGAGTAATCGATTTCTGTGTTGACTTAGCACCCGAAACAAGACCCATATCTATGCCTCCTTACCGAATGGCTCCTGCTGAACTAAAGGAGTTGAAGGAACAACTGCAAGACTTGCTTGACAAAGGGTTCATCCGTCCTAGTGTCTCTCCTTGGGGTGCTCCTGTGTTGTTTGTGAAGAAGAAGGATGGATCAATGAGATTGTGCATTGATTATCGACAGCTGAACAAGGTCACAATACGTAACAAATACCCTCTTCCTCGAATTGATGATCTATTTGATCAGCTCCAGGGTGCAAAGTACTTTTCTAAGATCGATCTGAGGTCCGGTTATCATCAGTTGAGGGTTAAAAATGTTGACATACCTAAGACAGCTTTCAGGACTAGGTATGGTCACTATGAATTTCTGGTGATGCCTTTTGGTCTCACTAATGCTCCTGCAGCTTTTATGGATCTAATGAATAGGGTGTTTAAGCCCTTCCTTGATCGTTTTGTGATAGTGTTCATAGATGACATTCTGGTGTATTCTAAAAGTAAAGAAGAACAGGAGCAACATCTGAGGCTTGTTCTTCAGACCCTAAGAGAGAACTAATTGTATGCTAAGTTCTCAAAATGTGAATTCTGGTTGGATAGTGTCGCATTCTTAGGGCACGTAGTATCCAAAGATGGGGTGAGTGTTGATCAGAAGAAGGTTGATGCTATTCTTCATTGGCCAAGGCCTAGTTCAGTGTCGGAGATTCGAAGTTTTCTTGGGTTAGCGGGTTACTATCGACATTTTGTGCAAGACTTTTCTCGAATAGCTTCTCCTTTAACCAAATTAACCCAGAAGAATGTGAAGTTTCAGTGGTCAGAAGCGTGTGAGAAGAGCTTTGAAGAATTGAAAGTTCGTTTGACTTCAGCACCAGTGTTAGCTCTTCCATCTGGATCGGGGGGCTACACAGTGTTTTGTTATGCATCAAGGGTTGGTCTGGGTTGTGTATTGATGCAACATGGTCATGTGATTGCATATGCTTCTCGCCAATTAAAGCAGCATGAAAAGAATTATCCAACTCATGATTTGGAAATGGCAGCAGTGATCTTTGCGCTGAAGATATGGAGACATTACTTGTATGGGGAGACATGTGAGATTTTCACTGACCATAAAAGTCTCAAATACATCTTTGATCAGCGTGATTTGAATTTGAGGCAGAGAAGATGGGTGGAGTTTCTCAAGGATTATGATTGCACAATTCAGTACCATCCAGGGAAAGCAAACGTTGTAGCAGATGCTTTAAGTAGGAAATCTCTGGGTAGCTTAGCTCATCTTTCCGTAGTGAGGAGACCTTTGATTGGTGATATTCATGAATTGATTGATCAAAGAGTAGAATTTGAGGCAGCATCTGAAGCGTTAGTAGCTCATTTTCGTGTTAGACCTATTCTGTTAGATAGAATCAAGGCAGCCCAACAAGAAGATCCTCAATTGTGTAAAGTTAGGGATGATGTTTGTCAGGGTAAGGTTAAAGACTTCGTGATTGGTGATGATGGAGTTCTTCGTTATGGGACTAGATTGTGTGTTCCTAGTGTTGATGATTTAAAAAGGGAAATTTTGGAGGAAGCACACTGTTCAGCTTATACAGTTCATCCTGGTTCCACTAAGATGTATAGAGATTTAAGGGAGTTATACTGGTGGAGTGGAATAAAGAGAGACGTTGCAGACTTTGTTGCTAAATGCCTTACTTGTCAACAAGTCAAGGCAGAACATCGGAGACCGTCTGGGTTGCTCCAACCATTACCCATTCCTGAGTGGAAGTGGGAGAACATTGCTATGGACTTCGTGGTAGGATTGCCTCGCACTAGAGGAGGGTACGATTCCATTTGGGTAATAGTCGACCGTTTAACTAAGTCTGCTCATTTTCTTTATGTGAAGATAACTTATGATTTCTCTAAGCTTGCTCAGTTATACATTGATGAGATTGTTAGACTTCATGGAGTTCCAGTCTCTATTGTGTCAGATCGTGGTCCTCAATTCACTTCTCGGTTCTGAAAGAAATTTCAAGAAGCACTTGGTACAAAACTTCAGTTTAGCACCGCTTTTCATCCTCAGACGGACGGACAGTCAGAGAGGACTATTCAGACTTTAGAGGATATGCTTCGAGCTTGTATTTTTGACTTTGGTCAAAATTGGGATCATCATTTACCTTTGGTAGAGTTTGCCTATAACAACAGCTATCAAGCTAGCATTGAGATGGCACCTTATGAAGCTTTGTATGGTCGTCGGTCGCCGATTTGTTGGGATGAGGTTGGAGAAAGGAGACTCACTAGACCTGAGTTGATACAGTTGACTTCAGATAAAGTTCGTGTTATTCGTGATAGACTCTTAACAGCTCAGAGTAGGCAAAAGAGTTATGTTGATCCGAGGTGCAAGAATGTAGAATTTCAGATCGGTGATCATGTGTTTCTGAAAGGAATCATGCGTTTTGGCAAGAAAGGAAAACTGAGTCCACGTTATGTTGGTCCGTTTGAGATTCTTGAAAGGATTGGTGCAGTTGCATATCGGTTAGCGCTTCCACCTGATTTCTCTAAGGTTCACCCGGTATTCCATATATCGATGCTTAGGAAATATATTCCAGATATTTCTCATGTTTTGCAACCACAAGCTATACAAGTTAGAGATGATTTGTCATATGACGAGCAACCAATAAAGATCTTAGATAGCCAAGTCCGCAAGCTGCGATCCAAAGAAGTTCCTTTAGTCAAAATTCTTTGGCAAAACCACTCTAGTAGTGAAGCCACTTGGGAGACTGAATCTGAGATGCGAACCAAATATCCCCATTTGTTTGATATTTCAGGTTAGTATTTTTCGTAAATTAAATTCGAGGACCGAATTTCTGTTAGAGGGGAAAAATGTAATGATCCTAATTTTATCAATTATTATTATTATTATTATTATTACTACTTTTATAAAAATTACCCACCTTTATTTTATTTTACCTAATCAAATTAACCTTCCTAAAACTACTCACTCCTCACTCAACTAACCCTAAAAGAAAAGAAATAACCTGCTCTTCTCTTCTTAGTTCAAGAGCCGCCGTCCTCCTCTCTACTCCATCAAAATAATTTTCACTGGTTAATGTCCTCTGAGTAAAGCTCCTTAAACTGTTCAGGTTAGTCCCTTGGTTATTTGTCTGATTTCTTCTATATACCATTGTGATTCTACTATTCTATTTCAAAAGGCTGTCTTTTCAATTGGGCACCACTATTCTCTTTTTTGCTGCAAAGATTAAAGATCTTTTCCTAGACTTAATTGATGTTCCCTAGGCTAACTTTTGCATGTAACCTACTAAGTTCACTTTTAATTAGTTTCAATTCTTTTAAATTGCTTTCAAGTTGTAGCACAAAAAAAAAAGTATCGAAAACCCATTTTCTAAAACAGGAGAAAGAAAAGAAAAAAAAAAAACAAAAGCAAAAGACCTTTCATTACTATATTTTGTTTGGCAGGTGAATTAATTGTTTTTGTCTCATTTATTTGATCAAACCCAATTTCTGAAACAAAAAAAGAAATGAAAGAAAACAATACTTTAATATATATATATATATATATATATATATATATATATATATATATATATATATATATATAAGTTGTGTGCCATGAAATTAATTGCTTTTCTTTTCTTTCAACTAGCTTCCATGAATTAATCATAGTCTTATAGTTACTCTATTTTCGTTTTAACCAAAAAACTCCCTATTTGGAACTTAATTTCTTTCTTTAGATCAATTGTCCTTTAATAATTTAGTTCAACTGAGTTTAGAATAATTTATTTGGGCTTCGTTATCCGTGATTTAGGAACTTCAGAATTTCTCCCAGACGTTTAACTGATAGACAGTTGTGATCTTAGACCAAGCATTTTTTTTCGGATTTCAGGTGAGTGGTAATTATAGTACATGACACTATTTTATTGAAATATCAGAACTGTTTATCAAAAATTAGCATTTGACGGTATTTTCCCTTTCATAAAAGCGTATATTTTGAACCTTATTTTTTTACTAAATATCCTTAGTATTAGAGCGTATATTCTGGGAACAGGCCTTTATATTAATTGTTTGATTATCAGTTACATTGAAATTTTTAAGATTTTGATTTGATATGATCTGTACTCTCTGATACGCGATTTTTCGCAGTTATTACCTTTGTTTTAGAAATCTGATAATTCGTTCAATCAGTTATGATTTTCTGATTTATATATGTATACTATATGTTTTCAAACTGGTACAAGTGCTCAGTATATCTGTATCTGTTATCTGGCCTCTCACCGATCTTCATAACATTAGGTCCTTGCATTTGTCTTTGAGTCAGGTTGTCAGTTGTCAGTTTGTCGTCAGTTGTGTCAGCATTAGAATCATGCATAAGATCGGTGAAGGCGATTATTTGTTATATGTATCTGTTATTGGTAGCGCTTACCATTTATCTGGCCCTGGTGGTGTGCAGTATCACCACTCTGTTACACTGTACCATGTGTTTTAAAGCTTTTGTCTTATTTTCTGATTATTCTAATATCTGATATTTTGAAAGGCTTCAGTATTATTTTTGACAATTGATTACCAGTACTTTGATTTGATTATCTAATATTGACCATTATGTTTAACTAATTTTGAATACTATATTTGAAACTATATTTGTCATAATTTAAAAGTATCAGCCTGTCCGCCTGTTCCTTTCTGTTGTGTGCTATAGCTACTGCTCACTGAGGTTTTCGCTCGTATAGACGAAAATCTCATACCACGTTGAATCTTTCTTTTTCAGATTAAGGTCCCTGTTCGTGAGGTAACCCTTGGATTGATGTTGAAGGAGATTGCCTAATAAATTAGCTTTATATTATCTTTAGAGACTTTTGATTATTGAGATTTGACTTGAATATTTAGGTTCCTTTAAGGTTCATGATGTAATTTCAACGAATTTGGTATTCTGTTATTAAATTTTGGAATTTCCATTAGTTCAGAATTAAGGCTAGCATAGGTTAAAGTTAATTTAATTTATGCGCCGGTCATGGCCTGGGTTGGGTCGTGACACCAATGGAGATGAACTTTTCCTTACACATGAAGTAGCCATAATTAGATCACCATCTTCAAAGCTAATAGAGATTAAATTAGTCAAGACAAAAAAAAGAAACAAATTTTTGTTGTACATTTAAAAGTAAAGACATTTCTAAACTTCAAAACCAAACAAAAATTTGATGTTAAGAGCATGAATACGTCTCATCTAACAATACCACTTGTCATCTAACAAATTAATATAGAAGAAAAAACAGCAAAAACATTGTGAGCAGAAGTATAGTCAAATCTCATACAACAAAATAGGTAAAATTGTAACAAACAGGCATGGGCAAGAATAGTTCAGCTAATCCAAATGGAATTAGTTAATCATATTTTCTAATTGTAAGAGGAGTATAATTCTATTTACTTGAACTTCTATATTGCAAAATCAACAATATATTTTCAGATTTCTACCTTTTGGTTTGCCCGCTAGCTCTATCTCCTATTAGCGATTTCTTCGTGGATGGAATATAACTCTGAAGCTAACAAAAAATAAGATCGAACTGAATACATAAAGAGAATAGAATGTGGATTCAAAGGTGAAGTTTGCAATAATTACAATACAAAGATAAAATAAAAAAATTGCAGAAGCTATAAAAAACAAAAGGGAGGAAGAAATTTATCAAACACAGTAAAAAAAATACTCCACAAAAACAGATCCAGGATTTAGGATTCTAGGGTATCGCCGCCCACCTGAATAAAAGAGAAGAGATTTGCAAACCGGAAAAAGAACAGAAAAAGGAAGGAGGTAAAGAAATGAAAAAAAGAGAAGAATACCTCTGCTATAACCGATTGAAAACAAACCATGATTGGGAATTCCATATTCAGTTTATAAATCCTGCAAAAAGGAACAAAAATTAGACAAAGAAAAAGAAAAATAGATTTAAACGAAAGAAATGAAACTTACCTTCTCATAGTTCTTCAGTTCTGGAACCTTTTGACCAAAAACCAAAATCACTTACAAATCTTAAAGCCTTTTGAGGAAGATGACCATTATTAGGCTTAATGGTGGCACCTCCAAACTCAATATCATATTCAATTATCTTTCTCTTCTGGTGGCCTAACCTTCTCCATTTCTTCATCGGTCCCATCCACTACATATCTCTTCTACCATTGAAAGCGTATAAAAAATCCAAAGGCCAGAAATCAGTAACAAATTAAAAATTCATTCGTGAAGTAATTGAGAATATGAAAATGAACTTTTTTTTAAGATGAAAAGGAAATTAACAATAAGAAAACTTATTTCTAAAAAACCAGAAACAACCTAGACCATATGAAGAACCCACTCATCATATCAGAATATAAGAAAAAAATAGAAAAAACAGATCTAAAAGGAGGAAAAAAGTTAAATCACTACGATCTATAATCCACTTACCACTGGTGGATCTAAAAAAAGGAATCAACTTAAAAGAAGATCAGATTGTGAAAAAAGGACTTCGAGTTGATCTGAAAATGTCTCACACCTTCAAAGAGAACGAAACCACACGATAGGGCTGCGGATGTCATTGGAAATGTGAGAAGAAAGATGATTGTCGAGATGTTGTTGTTGTCTGGTTGGAATGCAAAACAGAGAAGAAAAGGAGAAGCTTGAGAGAAATGAAGTCTTTTGGAGTGAGCGGCTGGGTGAGAAAAAGAGCAACAGATAGAAGCCCTAATGTGGAAGGGAAGAAAAGTCAAAGTTGCCCCAAGCAATACGGTACCGTTTTGGTGCCAGCTGTGGGCAACTCCAATGAATTTAAAGGGAATGACGAAAATACTAAAATAACCCTCAAATGCATGGTGAAAAGACATGGCAGGACACATGAATCTGAAAAAAATCAGAAAAGGAAAGGGCTTGATTGGAAAATTTTGGTAAAAATTTCCAATTGTACTGTACAATCTCTTCAAGTTTATAGTATATATATATATATAATATAATATATAATTCTATTTAACTTTTTTTAAGAATTAAAGTTTTCTTTGAAAGAAAAAAGAAAAGACACATATAATATGATTTCTATATATTTGAAATGGAAACATGGCACCGAGTCATCATGGAGTTGGCTCGTAGGCAATGCCGTACCAACAAACATCCCGGTTCGTGGGCCCTATTTTTTTTTGTTGGTGAAAAGGTCCCACATTAATATGACGTGATAGTAGACAGACAGAAGCTCTCTCTCCATCTCTTTATTTCGCGCCAATTTTCGTTTCTGGACTGTCTTTCTTTTCCACTCCATTTAAAACCCTAGCTCTCTTCTGGGTTTCATCGAGACATTGCTTCTCGACATCTTCAAAAATCTTAACTTTCCAGCTACGAAGCGAACGACCGAGCAACATGAAGCGGTCTAAAATGGCCGAGGACCCTGACGACCCTTGCTGGAAGGCGAAACGCGCCAAAATCATAAGGTCAGTGTAAAATTTTGCCTTCTGTACTAAATTGACAATGCATTTTGAGGAAATGGTAGAAATTGAGGAATATGGGATAGCAAGTTTTTTTTCTTGATATTTGGGACCATGGGAATTTGGAACCTGGCGGCTGAGGTCAATTGAGCTTCATTGATTTAGAGGAAGTATTTTAGGGAAAAGGAAGAGACTTGAGAGGGATATTGAGTTGAGAGTTGGCTTTATAAGTTGAATAGAGGAATTGGACTTAACGTATACATTGGAACAGATCATTTGAATGAAGATTGAAGTACCTTTCTTAGATTTCCAGTTGCCATTCAGGAGTTTTGATGACAATTTATTTGAGGCTTAACTCAGAATACCCATGGAAAAGTAACCAGTTGATCCCTGTCTAAAATTTATTTGAATCATTATTTGTTGCAGTAAAAAAGCTACAGCTTATAGTTAAAATCTCAAAATATCCATCCAAACACCTCCTGAATACTAACTCAGGAATCACCAATTAAAAGCCCTCGACTTCCATATTCCTTAATAAGAAAAAAAGATCCTTTGACTTCCAAATTCCTTTGCAACACTGACACCAGGTCAGAAATCACAAAATAGAATCCCTCAGACTTCTAAATTCCACTTGCTAACGAACTTTTATTGTAACCCCTATACTTGGTGAAATAGAAGAAAGATTTATAAGCATCCCAACTAGTTGGGATTGACAAGACACAGTTGAATATTATATAAAGTTGCCAATCAAAGAGAAGATTAACATTTTATTTTATTTTTCAGGGGAGAAGATGATTATATGCCAGGAAACATAATTGAAATGGAACTTCACAACTTCATGACCTATGATCATTTGTTTTGCAAACCAGGATCTCGCTTAAATCTTGTTATTGGACCAAATGGGTCGGGCAAGAGCTCTATTGTGTGTGCAATTGCGCTTGGTCTAGGTGGCGAGCCCCAGGTTAGCTGAAGATTAGCGTACTTGTTTATTATATGAATTAGTTGTCCATGTAGACTTCATGACATGGGGACTTTGTCTATGCAGCTCCTTGGTAGGGCGACAAGTATTGGAGCATATGTCAAACGTGGGGAAGAATGTGCTTATATTAAAATATCCCTAAGAGGAGACACAAAAGATGAGCAAATCACCATCATGCGCAAAATTGACATGCATAACAAGTCAGAATGGTTGTACAATGGTTAGAAATTCATTACTTGTCATAGCATTTCATTTGGTAGTTTGATAATTTTGGCAGCAATGTTTACTTGATTGGGATTTAATAGGGAGTAAATCATAAGATTGTCTTTTTCTATTATGTGTTTACCTTATTAGCAAATTAAAGTGATGATGTTATTGTTAACAGAATAGGAGAAATTATTTTCTTTATTTTTGTATTGCTAAAATTGAAGTGATGCTCTCTTTTTGTTCATCCATGCTATGTTGATTTCAGGAAAAGTGGTACCTAAAAAAGAAGTAGCTGAATTAATTCAAAGGTTCAACATCCAAGTCAACAATTTGACCCAAGTAAGTCGTGGGAATCGCTGTTGGATTCTTTGCATGGCATCTTATAGCATTATTCTACAGATTTATACAGCGCTTCTTGGTGAATAGATGCACATTGCCTGTAACTTATGATTTTCAGATGACATTATTATTGTTATAGACCATTAAGAGATACCATGTAGATTAAGAGTGTACATTAATATATTTACCCTAAGAGCAATACACATATATACATACAAGGTTCTCCTTCAATCAAGGAGACATTGCAGGCCTACAGCAGTCTTATAGCAGCCTAAGCATGCTTTAGTTGACTTAGACATGCTTACATTTATTGCATTGATTTATTATGAAACAATTATTATTGAAGCATTTGTCATATTGGATATGTATGAAAGGAGGCTATTGGATTTTGAGTTAAATTTTGTAGCCTGATAACTGTTAACCTTTTTGTATTGCGCTGGAACAAGGGTACACAGTTGTCACTCTTCTTTTTTATCTTATTTAATATAAAGAAAACTGTGGAAATAAGAAACCAGCTTCTCTACAAATGTTCACCAAAAAAACTAATTAGAAATTTAGAATCATAGGCATCCACTGATGAATTCTTTTTTAAGATATATTTGAATTTATATGATTTTCACTGCCTGATGGCCTAATTCACTAAATTCAGGATCTCAATGTTTGCATTACACAGCTAGTATAGGTGCTTTAATTATTTATACTTCTCTATCGTGTTGTGTCTTCTCTTTAAGTTTTTCATTTGTTTTTCTCATGTCATGGTACTTTCAGTTCTTACCACAAGACAGAGTATGTGAGTTTGCTAAGTTAACTCCTGTGCAACTTTTAGAAGAGACTGAAAAGGCTGTCGGTGATCCTCAACTTCCAATTCAACACCGTGCTCTAGTTGAGAAAAGCCATCAAGTGAAGATTAACGAAGTGGTGAATTTCTAATGTTCATCGCTTTTGGAAGCACTTCAATCATCTAATGATGGTTCATGCAATTTTTCTGAAACATGCCATGTGTTTCTTGTAGGCTATTGAAAGAAATGGTGAAACTTTGAATCAGCTGAAGGCCCTTAATGCTGAACTTGAAAAGGACGTAGAACGTGTCCGCCAAAGAGATGAACTTCTAGCGAAGGTATGTATAAATTTCTCCATTATTATGGTTTCTTGTAATGCCTATCTGACACTTCTATTCCATTGCCTAAAGGTTGAATCAATGAAAAAAAAGTTGCCATGGCTGAAGTATGATATGAAAAAAGCTGAATATATGGAAGCTAAAGAGCAGGAAAAGGATGCCAAAAAGAAATTGGATGAGGCAGCTAAAGCTTTGAAAAATCTTGCAGAACCTGTTGAGTATGGTCTTCAACTCTTATTCAGAAATATTCTGTGATAAAAGCTTACGACATGTTTGTTTATTTTTGGCAATTTCATGTCCATAATGATAGAAAATGGGTTTTATTCATTCATATTATCTTTATTTATCTTTTAAATCTTTTGTATATTAAGATATCATGAAAGCAGTACAATATGGTAATCTCACGGAGAACAGGCGTAATTGTATCTTAACTTCATGCTCCATTCTGTAGAAGTATTCAAGTTACATCCTCGCTACTCAAGACTTGTGGGATGAAACTCAAACCTTTTCCAAGATTATGATAATCTAAAATGCTAACAATTGAAACTGCCTTGTTCAGGCTCTCGATTTACATGGTCAATGGCTGATCTTTTCCATGAAATGAATAGATATTTTATTCTCTTCGTTTAACACAATATAGCCAAGATTCTCCAGCTGTCATATGATCTTAGAGCTGTTTTTGGTTTTCACCACTTTTCTTTCCTCCTTAAGCTTCCTCTATATGATTGGTCTTTGGTCTTCTGTTAAGTCTAGCAAACCTTCATCCTTTTTGAGGCTTGAGATCCGGTGGTGGTGGAGAAATATATTATTGTGTCTTAATTTCACTCATTCTTTCCTTGGCCTCCGTTATGAAGAAAACTTAATTCCTTCATCAATCAGGTTAACTGGAATATTTTATCGTAATTTCTGATTTTGAAATGATAAGAGGGATATATCATTAACTGAATCATTTGTTGAGCTACTCAGTACTTAAAGAGGAAATATTATGCCATGACCAATTAGTGAAAAAAAATATTGCAGCAAAAAGAAGAAGGAGAAATCCCTTATGGATTCTAAATGCAAGAAAGTCCAAAGTCTTGTGAAAGACAACGCTAAGCAACGTATGGAACTTCTGGAGAAGGAAAGCCATCTGGTGCGTTGGTTTTATTATAGCTTGATGCTTTTGTAAACTCTAATATCTGGTAGCAGAAATAACTGGATAGACCATCACTTTCAATATTTCTTGTGTGTTTATAGGGTGTTCAAGCACGAGGAAAATACAGTGAAATGGGAGATTTGAAGAGGCAAGAGGAATCCCGTCAAAAAAGAATGCTAAAAGCTAAGGAGGACCTTACTGCTGCTGAAATAGAACTTCAAAACCTGCCCATTTATGAGGCCCCAAAAGATTTACTTGTAAGTTAAACTTTCTTCTGGTGGTGGTTATTGTAGACTTTTCAGCCATTTCTGATAATGTGCCTCCAGAAGTTCTTAGATTTTTATTGCCAGATGTGGTTAAATGACATAGCTGTTATTCGTATTCTGTCTTACTGATGCTGTTCGGCTTGCTTGGTGCAATGAAGTTTTGTACTAAATATTTTGCACCTGTTGTGATAGATCACTTGGGAATGACTAATTTGGTTGGTTTTAGACAGTTCTCTGAATTGCAGTTGAAAGCATGAATCTGCAATTCAAAAATCTATAATTGATAGAATATACAATAATACATGTACACAAGGACATGTAACTTTTGAAAGAAGGGGAGAATTGAGTAATTGACGTTTTCTTATCTTTTTCAGGAAAGATTAGGTGCTCAGATTCTGGAGCTACAAGTTTCTGCAAAGGAAAAGAGGTCACAGAAGTCAGAGAAGGAGAAGCTTCTGAGTCAACATAAATTATCATTGAGGCAGAACCTGGACAGGTGATTTCAATTTGGAGATCATTTTCTTTCTCCATAAGCTTTTAAAGAAAAGTATAACTTTCTGTAGATTGAACTCTGAAACACAAAGAGAATGGTAGAATACTTGTATGTTTTGTATTATGAATTGATACATATATGTATATACATCAGAGAATATGCTATACTAGGTAAGGAATAAATTATATTTACTCTAATTACTATGATCAAGGAAACTGATTCCTATAATCAAGGAATGATAGCTATGTACATGCTGTAACAAACTCTATTGTATCACTTTGCAGGTTGAAGGATATGGAAGATACAAAGATTAAACTTTTACAGGCATTAAGAAACTCTGGAGCTGAAAGTATTTTTGATGCTTATAAGTGGTTGGAACAACATCGGAGTGAACTGAGAAAGGAAGTTTATGGTCCTGTGTTGCTTGAGGTACCTTTTAGTGTTTTGGCTGTTTACATATGATCTTTCTTTTCACTTTGTCATATTTTTAGTTGGATTGGAAACTAAGGTCAATGTATCGGATCGAGCACATGCAAACTACTTAGAAGGCCAGGTCCCATATTATATTTGGAAGGTATTTTCTAATATACTTTTCTCTGAATTTTTGCTTACCTGTAAAATGTTGTGCTTAACATCGGATGGTTAAGTTCAGGAAGTTTTCTGCATCTGTTTTATTTTCGATGCATGCATATTATTTTATAATTTCTTTGTCCAAAATTGGGTAAGCATTCTTACTCGTTTCAAAGTTTCAGCTGCACAAGATGAATATAAATAGAAGTAGCAAAAGGCTTAATGTGAAATATGTTGGCAAAGAGTGATTGACTGATTTGAAAGATCCGAACATGATTAGTTGTATTGGGATAAACAACGGAGATTTTATGAAAATTCTAAGCTTGTATAATTGTGATGACTATGTATTTCCCAAAATTTCCCTTTGTATGTCTTGCCTTTATCAGGCAAATAACATATGTTATGTCCAAAGCTCTCATTGTGGCACCTTGCAAGTGGCCATAAATTATTCTATGAATAAATTAATTGCACAAGGATTAGGATGAAGCAAACTAACTAAATAATTGAGGAGTTTGGTGTTTTGCATGTGAATATGTTAGTCTGTTTTTGATTTTGGCCTTTAGGCAGATGGTCTTTGAAAGGGACACCACACCTAATTTAAGTAAAGATTAGTTGATCAAAATTAGCATGCATACATATACTCTGAGGTAGTTGAAACACTGTTCCCCTGAATAGTTTCTTTTATTGCTTCGTGAAATATTATAGGAAAAAGAGGATTTATGAAAAAAAGAGAGTAAAAGTTCTACTCATTGGAGAATGAAATGTCTGTTCTAATGCAATAAAGAGCAAGTAAAAAAAGTGGAAAGATTAGTGCTTTTGGTCAAGTTGGATCATACTCGACTAAGCTTTTTCCTCGATCTCACAATTTTTTTTTTCTCTGTATCTTATTTTACCATCCTTGGCACTTAAACGGAGAATGTGATATCAATCAGGCTGCGATCATGCTAGATTCTGCTGACTCTCAGTTGTCAATTTTCTTCCAAGTCTAGTAACCTTTTTAATTGTGATTTGCAATTTTTCATTTCACAATATTTATCATTCTACCATTCTATTTAGCAGCACGTAATCCAACATACATCTACCATTTGGTTTCAGTATTTACATTGGTGCTCTCATTTTGCAGTCTTTCATAACCCAGGATCCTCATGATCGGGATTTTTTGGTCAAATGTCTAAAGAATTATGATGTTCCAATTTTAAATTATGCTAATGATGAATACCGTGCCAAGGAACCCTTTCAAGTTTCTGAGAAGGTATGGGCACCTTTTGCCTGGAAAATATGATGAATTTGCACTAGTGAGATTATCTTACTGTGATTTCCTTGTCTTCTTGGGCAGATGCATGAGCTTGGGATCAATTCTCGACTTGACCAAGTCTTTGATGCTCCTCGTGCTGTCAAGGAGGTTTTGATCAGTCAGTTTGGTCTGGATAGATCTGTATGCTTCCCATACCTATTCTGCTAGTATTTATTAATAGGTCAAATGATACGAGTTTTGGAAGTTACAAGATATTCTAGATTATGAAGCTTTTTTCATTCTTATGTGCATGTGAATATATAATGCTTATATTTGTTTGTTTCTTCAGTATATTGGGTCAAAAGAAACTGATCATAGGGCTGATGAGGTTGCAAAGTTGAAAATTTTGGACTTTTGGACTCCGGACAATCATTATCGCTGGTCCACTTCTAGATATGGTGGTCATGTATCTGCAAGTGTTGAACCAGTCAATAATTCACGTCTTCTGCTGTGTAGTATGTATTTTGTTCCAATAAATCAATATATTGTCCAATTTTTTTTTATAAAATTTTGAGACATCCAAGTTTTTGTTTTGATGTTAGGTTCTGATGCCGGAGAAATTGAAAGACTGAAGAGCAGGATACAGGAGCTGGAAGAATCTGTTACTGCTTTGGAGGGAACTTTTAAGTTGCTGCTTGCAGAGCAAAGACAGTTGGAGAATGAAGAAGCTGAACTCCAAAAACAACGGGTATGCTTAAAAGAATGCAAGAAGTGCAGCATTATGTCTTCATATACTTCACCTGTCTTTTTAGATTTGCTTATGCATGCATCTGAACTCAAGATAATTTCACATTAAATACTTGTTCTCTGCAAGACATTAAATTCCCTAAGAATTTTTTCATTTCATGTGTAATATGCAGGAGGAGGCTATCAGCGTTGTACAGCATGAAAGAAAACAAAGGCGGGAAAAGGAGAACCTTGTCAGTATGTAACACAAACTTATTGCTTTGAAAATGATATTCTTTTTGGTTCTTGTCGCACAATTTGAATAAATAATGGTTGCTTGGCTTTAGATCAAAGGAAAAGGAAACTTGAATTAATGCAGAAGGAGGATGACTTAGACACTAGCATGGCAAAGCTTATTGATGAATCTGCAAAAATTAATAATGAGAGGCTCCGATGTGCAATTGAAATTAAGGTGAAGTTCCTTTTGGACTGTTATCTTTTACTGTGTTAACAGTGGCCACGTTTTTATGTCAGTGGAAGTTATAACACAGAGTTGCTTAACTTTGATCTTGTTTTTTCTCTTTGGCAGAATTTACTTGTTAATGCTGTTTCTTATGAATGGAGTCTTGCGGCGAGACATATGACCTCCATTGAAATTGATTCCAAGGTATTTTTACTTCAAGTCTCTCCGAATGATTCTTAGTCACAGTGATTATATATATACATACACACTGTCAAGGGGCATGCTACTGTCTGATTAAATGCAAATCGTACTATGTTGCACAAAAACGGACATGGACATGAAACAGACACGAAATGAACACGGACATGAAACGCAGAAATGCTACTAAAGAGGAGTGTCCGTGCAACATAGAAAGCATCTGTACAAAACTTGGGAATCTGCACAGAAGAAAATGCTTCCTTTTTATTCTGCCCCCTAGAAAGCAGTCAACCCTGGGTATATATCCACTTGCAAACCAGAAATCATTTTGGTCTGTGCTGCTTCATATCTAGTTTGGCTTGAGTTTTGAAGGATTCCACACCTTATGTGACTTTTTTCTTACTCTATATCTACTTTTTCTTGTGATCATTTGCTACAATATTCTATGTCGACGGAACAGTAACCACAACTCTGATTCTTTTCATCTCACTTTACTAAACTTTATCTCTTGTGTATATGCTATCCATACCCATATGATAATATACTAGTCAAATCTTTCAATTTTTGAAGGCCTAATAAAATAATCCAGACAAAAAGATTTAAATTTGATGACTAAAGCCTGATTTTCCAATTAGTTGCAATTTTAGAAAATTGACAAATTGGAAAAGGAAAAAAAAGGAGGCCCTAAAGACTAGAATCCTCTTTTTCATGATTTTTCACATTTTTTTTTTCTTTTTGCTATTTGGCAAGTTCCTAGGGCAAAAGGTTCCTTCACTGTAAATAGAAGGTTAGCCTAAACTGGCCAATTTGTTATAATTTTAGCCAAAGGGTAAAATTTGGCAAAATAATAATTTTTTTATTCATATAGTACTTCTAATTTTTTTTATCTACAACTTTTAAATAACAAAAACTAAGGGGAATTTTTTTTCCAATTCTAATAACTTCTTATATTATTGAAAAGAAAATGATTACTTAAGTTTTCAATATATATTATTGTTTTGTAATTTGTAAAAATGACAGAAGTAAGTGACTTTTTATGAAAATTTTCCCGATACATTGCTGTTCAAATTCAATTTGCATTAGTTTTGCTAAAAGCACAAATAATGCTAAAGTTGTCAAAGCAAGAAGTTTTTATTAAATTTAAAATTTATGGAAAAAATTTCAGCCTAGGGTTTGTTAATTTTATACTTTGGCTAAAATTCCAGCCACTCAGCCAACTAGAGCTAAAACTGCCAAAATTAGAGGCTAGAGTCAAAACAAAAAATTATGAAGAGGTATGGGTTTTTCTAGGCAATATGCCGAATCAGTGTATTCACCCTTCAATTCAATAAATCAAATATAAGCAGGCTGCAGACTATGAATAATGACCCTACCTTTAAAACAATCCTATCCTAAGTGAACCATTCAAACCTCCTTAATTCATCTACAAACTGTAAGGATATTCACAAACTTTACAATCAGAAACCTAAGTTATCGCTTTTGACATGATATGCATCTTGCTTAACATAAAATATCGTATAACATACTGGAGGGAAGATAGAAATCACCACAAAGTTCTTACGCCAACCCTTTCACATTTTGCTTGGTCTTTTTAAAAAAAAAAAAAATGTAAACCTATGATAATTGTTGGGTGTTAGTGGCTTCAAAATTGTTGACACGATGTTTATACATAAACAAGTAATGTCTAACAATTGGAAAAATGTTGGGTTCATGATGGCATTGAAAGACTTAAAATTTCTTTGTTCTGATGTTTTTACTTGGTGCATTTTTCCTTTAGATTAAAGATCTTGAAATCAATCTGAAGCATCATGAAAAGTTCGCTCAACAAGCATCAATACAGCTGGAGTATTGTGAGTTACTTATTTTCTTTCTCTGGTCTCAGTTTGTGTTCTCGGGGTATTTTTAAGTCAATGGAACATTTATTATGACATGCATACACCTTACTAATCTATGTTGGACTCTGGACACAACTATTTGTTATATATATTACCAGGTTTTGGGTTTGAAATTGGTTAACAAATGGTTAATATACACAGAGAATACAACATAAATTAGGAAAGTAATTCTAATAGAAATCCCTTGCAATATGGGATTCTAAAACGAAATTTACCGCTAATATTCTCCAAAATTAACTCCTAAATTAAGGTCACTAATCCCCACACTTTGGTGAATAGAAATATTCCATTCTTAGCTTGGATATTATATTCTCAAATATTAAGCTACTCAGCCCCTTAATGAGAATGTCAACAAGTTGTCCTGCATTGGCACATAGAGTGCATATCAAACCATTGTCCAATTTCTCCTTGATGAAATGCCTATCCACCTCAACGTCTTTCCTCATATCAGATGAACTTGGTTATGGGCTATGCTTATTGCTGATTTATTATCGCAATAGAGTTTCATAGGACCATCCACTTAATCTTTAGGACATCAAAAATAATTTTCAGCCAAAGCAATTCACATATACGTGGTGCCATTACACGCAGTTCTGCTTCAACATTGGAACGCGGTACTACTTCTTGTTTCTTACTTCTCTGTGTCAAAAGATCCCCTCCAAGGAAGGTACAATACCCTGATGTAGATCTCTTATCAACAAGTGATCCTGCATTGTCAACATCAATATAAGCTGGCAGTTGTCATCTTCCATTTCTCGACAAGATCCCTCTTCTAGGTGTTCCCTTAAGGTATTGCAAAATTCTGTGTGCTGCTTGCAAGTGGACTTCTCTATGATGATGCATAAGTTGACTAACCTAGCTCACAGCATACGCTATATCAAGTCTGGTATGTGCCAAATAAATAAGTCGTCCTACAAGGCGTTAATACATTTCTCTTGACTAGAACATCTTCCTCTACTTTTCCTAGTTTAAGACCTGACTCTATGGGTGTACTTTCGGGTTTGCATGCAGCTTGCCAGTCTCCTTGAGCAAATCAGTAACATACTTTTGTTGGGATATAACAATTCCTTTTCTAGAATGTGTCACCTCATTTACCAGAAAATACTTGCTGCTTGCTCAATCTTATCATCACCAGTTAGTATAATGTCATCAACATATACTAGTAATAATGTCACTCGTATGGTTGAATGCCTAATGAACGATGTGTGGTCCCTTGACTTTTCCTTAATCCCATGGCTAACACGACCCTTGAGAATCTCTCAAACTAGGCTCAATGAGATTTTTTCAATCGATACAAAATTTTATTCAGCTTACGTACTGTATTGGTTAGCCTGGTGGAACCTGCATGTAAATCTCCTCTGCAAGATTCTTGTGCAAAAAAGCATTCTTCTCATCATATTCTGTAGGTCCCAACCACAGTTAGCAAAAAAAGGGCGGCCCGGTGCACTACAGTTAGCAACTAGAGATAAAATTATTCTAACTGCATTCATCTTAGCCATAGGAGCAAACGGCTTTAAATAGTCAATATGTATGTTTTGGTGTATCCTTTTGTTACTAGTCTTGCCTTGTACCGTGCTACTGATCCATCAGCCCTATATTTCACTGCATAGACCCATTCACAACCTACCATTTTTTTCCTGGTAACTCCACCAAACTCCAAGTTTTATTCTTCCTCAATGCCTCTATCTCCACATGCATGTCTTGTTTCCATTTTTCATTAGGCAATGGCTCAAATGAGGTTTTAGGGGTGGTTGTGGTATTGAGGTTTACGAGGAGGGCTTTGAATGTTGGTGAGAGGTTTTGAAAGGATATGTAGTGTGAGAGTGGGTTGTGCATGTTCTGGTTCCTTTACTAATGGCAATTGGTTGGTCCTAATCTTCCTTACTAACCTGTAAAAAAAAAGGGCGGCCCGGTCGCACTATGCGTCCCCGCTGAGCGAGGGTCCGGGGAGGGGTCCCACCACAAGGGTGTACTGGGGGCAAGCCTTCCCCTGCCAATTTATTTGGCAAGAGGCCGCTCCTAAGACTCGAACCCGTGACCTCTTGGTCACACGACAACAACGTTTACCGTTGCGCCAAAGCTCGCCCTCCTTCCTTACTAACCTGTATTCAGGAAAATTAGAAACTGTTACCTCATTTGAGGTCCTGAATCAAATTCTTGCATGTGCACAGATTCCGGAATGACTTCTTTCCACCTTGAGTTTACCAATTTCTATTCGAATCTCACATCTTTAAGAATAGATTCAGATTCAGAAAGTTCAGGTTCTGAATGATTGGACTCATGAAGGATATGTTCGGATTTAGGATTCAAGTTTGGACAAATTGGACTCATGGTTTGTTGAAGGCATCTGATTGGGTTTAGATGGAAGTAAATGGTCAAATTCAGACAACCCAAGAATGGTTTTTTTATATTCCTTGAGACTCTATAAGGTCGGATGAGATAGGCTTCTTGCTTACTGACGGTTGCATCCCCTGATACATGAAACTTCTTCGAAGGAGGATGATAGCACTTGCGCCCTTATAGAGTTGATGAATACCCCCACAAAGATGCACTTCAATACTCTAGGATCTAATTTTCCGCAGTCTTGGCAATGGATATGAACAAATGGCATGCCCAAAAAAATGCGAGGTGAAAGATTGTTTGTAGTGGACAAATTCGGGGTAGAATGAAGAGAGAACCTCCATTGGACTTTTGAACCCTAAGAGACTAGAGAGTGAGTCTGTTACTGAGTACAACCACTTCCCCCCAAAAATATTTCGGTACATTTTGGCGAAACAAGAAAGCTCGAGTTTGGTCTGAAAGGTATCCATTTTTTCGTTTGGCCATACAAGATTTTGTTGTGGTGTTTTGATATAGGATGACTCATGAATTATCCACACTTTTTGCAATAGGGAGTGAGAGTTTGGTTGAAATAGTCTTTGGCATTGTCTGGTCTAAGCTTTTCGATAGATACATGAATTGGTCTTTATTTTTTACCATAGAGATGAAATTTGGAGACACACTTGTGTTTGAGCAAGAAAATCCAGGTAACTCGGTGTAGTCTTCAATAAAGCTCACAAACCATCATGCTCCTAGCACATTTGAAACAGTTGAGAGACCCCAAATATCAGTGTGAACAGGGTAAAAAGGACAAGTGCTTCGTTTGTTACTAATTGGAAAAGGCACACGTTTCTGCTTAGTAAGTTTGTACACCTCATAGTGAAGATCCTCAACATCTAGTTTTGTAAAGAATGAAGGAAACAACGATTTAATAGCACACGATGGCATAGAAAGGCCTTTTCTTTATTTGATAACAAAGACTCAAACAAGAATGAGTAGGGACTGCTCTTGGATTTGTTGGCCATTGGTTTCCTCAAGCTGGTAAAGACCATTCCATTCTCTAGCACTTCCAATCCTCCTCTCCATATCCTTCTCTTGAAATGCAGACTGACTAGTGTGAAATATAATATTACAAAGTAAATCGCATATGAGTTTCTGAATAGATATTATACTAGTGGATACCTTAGGGATATGAAGAACATTAACGAAGTTATGCACGTGTTTATTTTGACATCTCCTATGCCGGGCTATGCTTGCTAAGGATCCATCTGTTGCGGCTATTTTCTTATTGCATGGGCATGGAGAGTACAGGGTGAAGTGTTTGGATGGATGAGTCATGTGGTCTACGGCTCCTCCTGAATTCGTGATCCTTTAATCCAAAATGAAAAAGAATGCATACCTGAATAAACTAAAGTACCTGTAGGTTTCTCCATCATAACAGATTCAGTCTTCTTGACTTCTGTCATCGTTTTTCACTCTGTAGAGCAGTCGACTATTTAAACGAAATTAATCAGCAGAACCAGCCTCGACAGTAAAGGTCGTAGGCCTAGAAGCAAGAAAAAGAAAAAAGGCGATGATGCTGATGGAGGTTGATAACCAGAATTTCCAGCATTGAGGGCTGGTAAAAAAGGGCTGAAAGTAGGGCTGTAAATGAGCCGAGCCGCTCATGAGCGGCTCGGTGGTTGGCTCGATAAAAGCTCAGCTCGACTCTGCTCGATTTGTAAACGAGCCGCTCATGAGCACGATTTACTGGCTCGGTTCGTAAATGAGCCGAGCTTGAGCAGGCCAAAGCTCGGGTCGAAAGCTCGCGAGCAGGCTCGATTAGAACATTTATGAACAAATTTTAGTTTTGTAGAAAACTATATAGTTTTGTGTTAGTTCACAAATATCAAAACTTAATATTATTTCATTTGCTATTAGATGAGTTCGTTCACAAACATAATAAATGAGTAATAGACGAACTATTTGTAAGCATATTGTTTATTTATTCACGAACTTTGCTTGTGAGCTTGTTTATGTACACAATTAAAGAGTTATTTGCGAGCAAACTTCACAAATATAACAATTCATGGTTAGATAATTTTCTTAATGAACTAAGAGTATTTTGGGCTCGAAACAAGCTCGAAGCTCGGCTCGAGCTCGTTGAGCAAGCCAAAGCTCGGCTCGGGCTCGAGCTCGTTAATTTTATAGCGACCCGAGCTTGAGCAGGTCAAAGCTCAGTTCGGCTCGATTACAGCCCTAGCTGAAAGTGTTTAATTGACAAAAAACAGAGGAAAATAGGGGAAACATTGTTCACAACAACAACAGAGATTGGCAATAAAGGCCCAACCCTTTAGCATTTGTTTGGGAGTTGGGAGGTTAATGGGTGAGATTCAGAGGAGGTAATGGAATGGGAGGGGAAGTGATGGAAATGAAGGTTAAAATTTAACCTTGTTTGGGAGTTGATGAAATGTAAATGGAAGTTAAAAGGTTAGTTTTCATTAAAAAGTTTCCATTACTCCCATTAACCCTCATTTTGGAGGTTAAGATATAGAGTTAATGGGAGTAAAATGTTAACTCCCATTAACCTTCGTTTACTTTCAACAAAACTCCCAAACAAGGTTAATTTATAATTTTACATTCCATTACTTCTAACCTTTATTAACCTCCTCCCAAACAAGGGCTTAATTTTCTCAGAGGAATTTGAGCCTACAGCTCTGCTACCATGCCAGATTTTGGGATTGATATGGTTTTTCTTGTATTAACAAATGGGTAATGTATACAGAGAATACAACATAAATTAGGAAACTAATTCCAATATAAATTCCTTATGGGTTTTAAAATACATATTTTGCAACTAACACTCTCGAAAATTAACGTCACTGCTTCCCACATATTATATATATATATATATATATATCCATTTCAGCAAATCTGTGAGGACTAATGAAATGGAAGCAAACAACAAAATGGTAGAAAAATTCTCTCAGCATAAACATCTGAAACCTGCAAAAAATAAAGGGGATTTTGTTTAGACATTTATTGCTTTCAATTTTTTTTAAGTATTTTTGACTTTTTACCTTGAACATCACAAAGGCAAGAAGGGGCTAGAGGAACAGAGAGAACAACTGTTGGCTGCCAAGAATCATGCAGAATCAATTTCTGCCATTACTCCGGAGCTTGAAAAGGCTTTTCTTGAGGTTCGTTTATTCTTTGGTTTTTAAAGTTAGAATTTCACCTGAAATTTTCTATGACTTTGAGTTGGTCCAGCAATAATGACTGTCTTCTATTTGACTCAATTTTGAGTGTTGATTATTTGACAAATCTACTATTGTTTTTTATATGGATGCATGCCATATTTGTACGAAAGCAGAGAAGGACACTTGATAAGCATGTAACTTGTACTAATAAAGATATTACTGTCGTAGAATTATTATTGCTTAATTTCATTGGAGTAGTTATCTACTAAGAGCTTCATGTATTGAACCTTTATTGGCTTGAGTTTATTTCCCTTTTTCCTTGGACTCAGTGTTCAAATTTGACAGAACTATGAAATAGTGGACTCTAATCATATTCATTGCCTGATTTTGAAATGTTATCCATAGCCCAGTTAAAGAGTGGTTAAATGAAGATCGTAGCTTATCTCTAATGTTACCCATACCCCAGTTGAAGAGTGGTTAAATGAAGATCTTATCTCTATGGAGTTCTCTTTCCATAGTTACCAATGTGTTTTAATACCTATCGTTCCTTATTATCATTAGAGAATGTTTCGAACTTTCAATTCTAATTATCTTGATTTCAAGGTGTGAAAATATAAAAGGCTGCCATGAACATATGAAACGTCGCAATTTCATGATCACGCTAGTCAAGTAAATCTCATTAGCTATGGACATGAGTTCACAGCATACTCATCCTGAACAAGCAGGATTTATCAACTGATTGATCCTTATCATAATGGATTTGAAGTGAGAAAACCGTTTTTAATGTTTGAATTAGACCTAGGATGTCTTAAGGTAGATGCATTAAATGAAAATTGAAAGCATCAACTTCCTAGAGTTTATAATGAAATCACGGTTAAAGGAGAAAACGTACTTTCACATGTGAAATTGTTCTTAACAATTGTCACGAACCAATTGAACTAAAAGCTTAAGTTGATAGTCAGGACTTGAACCCTCAACCACTTGGTCTAAGAGGCTCTGATTCCATGTCATGAAACCAATTGAACTAAAAGCTCAAGCTGATAGTTAAGGCCGAGGAATAACTTTTATTATTATATCCGACAATAATCATGCACTGCTTTTCTGAAATCACTATTTATCAATTTGATTTTTTTCTTTTTGTTTATTTTTTTGTAATCCTTGCTGCGTCTCTCTACCAGTTTTTAGATTTGGAAATTTAATTATCTTAGTGATCTTTAATTTTTACAAATAGATGCCTACAACAATTGAGGAGTTGGAAGCTGCTATTCAAGATAACATGTCTCAAGCAAATTCAATTCTTTTTCTTAACCATAATGTGCTGAAAGAATATGAACACCGTCAAGAGAAGGTATCATATGCTATCTACCCTTTTTTATCCCTGTAAGTCTTAGTTTTAGTAACCGTCTCCGCCACGTGACATTTTATATTTACTGCAGATAATAACAATTGCCAAAAAGCTGGAAGCAGACAAAGAGGAACTAAAAAATTCTTTAGCTGAAATAGATGCCCTGAAGGTGAGTCTAGTTGCTTTTAGACTTGTTAAATAACTTTTTGCAATTGTGAGAGGAAGAAAATGCAAACGTAAAAGCTAGACAAGAGCTAATGATCATGATAAATTCAAACCGATTATTCAAATTCCAGTTTGTCTTGATCATTTCTATTGTTTATTGAATAATATAGTAAGTTTAGCCTCCGTGACTTTGATGAAGCTCGTGGGATTATACACTTCTTATTGGCATTTGTGAGTTATTTTACTTGTCTCTAGTCTTGTCTGGTAATGAACTGGACTTGGTATGCTTACATATGTAGTGATATATGAGGTTTGTTGGTCTTGAAGGCATATGATATTTCACAAATCACTCTACCACAAACCATAGTTGATTTTTTTTTTTTTTAGGAAAAATCTGAGCTTCTTTTGATTGGTGAATAATTGTTACCATGTTTAATATTAGCACCAATAGGATATATGGAGTGGCAATGGAGCCTATAGTACCACTGGATTCAACTTACTGGTTTATTGGCAAAATGAATTTAAATTTTTTTTTTTTTTTATCAAGGGCTCCACTGTTTGTTAATTCTCCTGTGTAGAGTAATATATTGGAATTGCCTTATTTCTTCTTAATTCTTGTCTTATGCAGGAAAGTTGGCTTCCAACTTTAAGAAACCTTGTTGTTCGTATAAATGAAACTTTCAGTCGTAACTTCCAGGAGATGGCTATTGCAGGAGAAGTATTATTGGGTAACTTTTGTAGCTTTTATTGCAATTTGCAGTAGATGAGTTATTATCAGTTAATATTTCTTCATTTGAGTGAGAGTATTATAAATTAAGAAAGTGATTCTTAGTGCAATTGTGTTTTGCTCCCTGGTGACTGGGTTAATGTTTTCGAACAGTGGAAGCAACTTCCTTTAAGGGAAGTTTGCTTGTATTTGTTCTTTTGGCAGTTTATGAAGTCTCATTGAATTGGACAACTTTTATTTGACTTTCTGATATACTCTGTTTGTTGTTTTCTAGATGAACATGAAAAGGACTTTGATCAATTTGGAATACTTATAAAAGTGAAGTTCAGGTGAACTGCAATTTTATATCTGCATTTTTTTTAGCATATCCAATTTGTATTGATTACCCTAAATTGTTCAAGTATCATAGCTGCTCAGAATGTTATTCATTGAACTCCATATTGTAGAAGATACATACATCTCTTTATCATTTTCATGCGCATGCAACTTATTTAGTGCCAAGTAAATTGCCCTTTTTTGTTGGCTTTTTAGTGGAGGTGGCAAAAGTACACACTACCAAATGGACACACAATTTTAGTGTTTGGGTTAACTTAACTTAGTAGGTAACTTGTCATTTCTGGATTGACACGAATTGACATTTAAAATTATTGTTATATTCTCGTGTTTTTACATGTCACATTTATTAATGAAATAATAAAATTATAATTATTATTTGCAAACATGATTCAAACTCCCTGTATTATTGTAAACACATTACATGAACCCCCAACATGATATTAGTGGACTTTTGGATAGTTAGTGTTAACATATTAATCCAAAAATGACATAAATTATTTAAAAGTAGTACCATATCCTCCTACATAGTAAAATTACATGTGATATGAAAACGACGCGAGATTGACACTAACTTGTTCAGATTTAGAAAAGAATTAGGATAAGAGAACGGGAGAGAATAGGAAGAAGGTGAATTGTTTGTATTAATTTCAGGATGGAAATCTAGTACAGTTAGCACAAACAAACTCACTAGAGTCCAAAGGTAGGACAAAAACAGTTAGCGCAAACAAACTCACTAGAGTCCAAAATAACTAACAGCCAGCTAATCTAACATCTAGAAGCATCTTAGGGAATTAAAGGCAATGCAGAAATGCATAGCTAATATAGGAATAAAAGAAACAACAGAATTAACGATATTGGGCCAAATTACACAATTGGTCCGTTAACTTTACGAGCATACGTGACACATTGGTGGCCAGAGTCATTCTATAAGTTTCTAGAATCACTCACCGATAATTTTTGCGAGACACAAATGTTTTTTTTCAAATGCTTCAAGTACTGAGATAGCACTCTGGTTCATATTCTTATTGGTTTCATGTGCATGACCTCAGGCAAGCAGGACAGCTTCAAGTTCTCAGTGCTCATCATCAATCTGGGGGGGTATTATACAAAACTATATTCTTGTCCTTGTAATTGCAACTCTAGCAGTACCGATTTTTACTCTGAAAATTCCATCTGTAGGAGCGTTCAGTTTCAACTATTCTTTATCTTGTTTCTCTTCAAGACCTTACAAACTGCCCGTTTAGGGTAGTTGATGAGATCAATCAAGGTTAGATTTGTTCTCTTTACCATACCATGTAGTGCTCTACATTCTGCAGTAGAGAAATCATTGTGATGTCTTTTTCTGTTTGCTTTCTTTCTTTCTTTATTTCCAGGAATGGACCCTATAAATGAAAGGAATATGTTTCAGCAATTAGTGAGAGCTGCCAGTCAACCCAATACTCCGCAGTAAGAGCAGACATCCGCATCTTTAGATAATGTTTTGTTAGTTTTTCACTGTTAAGTGCGATATACAAATTGTAGAAGTAAGATGCGTGAGGAGCAAATATGGAAGAGGTTCTTATGTTGAAATACTAATTGTTGCATATATAGGTGTTTTTTACTGACTCCAAAGTTGCTACCGGATCTGGAATACAGTGAAGCATGTAGCATTCTGAATATAATGAATGGACCTTGGATTGAGCAGCCTGCTAAAGGTGAAGTCAGTGTTGTTTGTATTTGTAGAGGGGTTGAAAATGGATTGATTTTATTATATTTTGATTTTGATCAGTGTGGAGCAGCGGAGAATGCTGGAGAGCTGTGGCAGGAGCGGTGGAAGAAGGTTAGTATGATGGCAAATTCAGGTTGTTTTGTATAGAAATAGATAGCCATTCCGAATGGATGCTTGTATTTCTAAATGAAATATATTCTCATTTTAATATTATATATTCTGTTCAAATAAAATAAAGAAAAGAGAAGAACTACTTTCAACCCTTGTTAGCAGAAATAAAAAAATGCTTTGCTTAGTAAAACAAACACAGCTTGTTGATGGCAGGCAGGCACCATTCCTCTATCCAAGATCGACACTTAGCATAAAACCTATTGCTCTATCCAAGACCTTATCATACTCAGGCTTCTCAAATTTTCCTTAATAGTAGATGATTGGTATACCTATGATATTAATTCATTTATCTGCTCTATTATTTCCGGAGTACCCTAAACCTTAAATAGTGTCAATTTTTGATTTTGAAATTGTTTCTAAACGAGATTAATTTTACCTTATCTAACATACTGATTTATTGTTATTTGACTTGTAATTGTCACATCGTATCTTTTAAACATAACTTATGTCCAAAACATTTATTCTTTCTATTTAAGTTTGAAATATACAAGTTAATCATAAAAAATGACTATTTATTATGTTATTAAAACAGTTATAAATAACATGCCAAAATGCAAAAACTGCTTCAGGTTATTAATAAATTTATTTGGAAGATGTGATGTGAATAACGGTCAAATCAATCTATTCAAATTTTATACTAGCTATGGGGCAAAATTGATCTTGTTTGTCGATATTAGAACTAAAAAATTCTAGTACTTTGTATTTAAGGTAGAGGTGGTAAAAGTACACAAGGCCCGATCACACGATACAAAATCGACATGTAATGTTAGTGTTTGAGTTTAGCTTAGTAAGTAATGTGCCATTTTTGGGTTGATACGAAACTAACATGCAAATTTTTGGGTTGAGGTTAGGGTTGATATGCTAACCCGAAAACGATACAAAATGACACGGATATTTAAAATTATTGTTATATTATCTCATATTTTTATATAATAAAGATAATAAAATTATAATTATTAATTGCAAATATGTGCCATTTAAATCTCCTAAATTATTATAAATACATTACATGACCCCTTAATATGATATTAGCGTACTTTTCGATGGTTAGTGTTAATATACTAATATAAAAATGACATAAAATATTTAAAAAATACCAACATCTCTTATATTTTTAAAAGTTATCATTAAATATATATGCATAATAAAGCTACAAGTAATCCGAAAACACGACACGAATCCAAACATGTTAATATGATTGTGACACAATTTTTTTGGGTTGAGTTTGAGTTTACTCTTTTCAATATGAATTCGAAAATAACACGATATCAACACGACTCGAACATGAAATTGCCAGGTCTATTTAGAGGTAAATTGAAACTTTTTTGAAACTTTTTTAAAAGTTAATTAGGCAAATTTGGACCTTATCCCTTTAAAACGGGGAATTTATATGGAAATTCACTTTTAAAACTTATCACAATTTTGTAAGTAATTATGTAAAACTTATAAAATCAGTATTTTTAATATATTTTAAGGATTATGGTTTATAAATTAAGACTCTTTTTGTTTTTGGGGAAAATAAATAAAATTAATTGTAATAGAATTTATGAATTGGAGCATAAATTTTTTAAATTAGAGTATAAAAAAATATTTTATTTGTTATATATAAAAAATAGTGATATATTAATTATTAATTTTAATGATATGATTTAATTGTAATTTTGTAACTAATTGTGATATTAATGTAAAAAGCTCTTTAAAATAGGATATGACAATGAGAAATTATAGAATATATCCAACACATTATGTTATCTCGTGTAGCGAATAATTTAATACCAAATCATATATTTTATAATCTAGAGTTTAAATTTATGCATTAGATTAAATAATTATACAATGTTAATATATTTTAATTGTTAAAGTGTAATATAATATTAGATTATTAAATGCACAAATAACGTACGGAGGTGAGATATGGATAAAGAAAATTAGATAATTTATAGCACGTTTGTTTGGGAGATAGGAGAGTGTTCTAAATATTTTTAGGTAAATTCCAAAAACAACCCCTGTGGTTTGATGTTGTTCCAAAAAAACCCTTGTGGTTTGTTATTACAAAAAAAAAGGACTGTGGTTTGCGCCGTTAACCAAAAAACGGAAAATGACTTAACGGTGTTAAAATGCTGACGTGGCACAGGGGTAAGGTTGGAAATTCGATTTTTTTTATTTTTTTTTAATTTTTCTTTTTTCTTTTTCTTTTTCTTTTTTTCTTTTTCTTTTTCTTCCCTTCTCCCTCCTTCTTCTTCTTCTTCTTCTTCTTCTTCTTCTTCTTCTTCTTCTTCTTCTTCTTCTTCTTCTCTTCTTCTTTTTTTTTTAAATTTCTGAAATTTTATTTTTTTTATTTTTTCTTTTTCTTTTTCTTTTCCTTTTCCTTCTTCTTCTTCTTCTCCTCCTCCTCCTCCTCCTCCTCCTCTTTCTTCCCTTCTTCTTCTTCTTCTTCCTTCTTCTCCCCTCCTCCATTCTTCTTCTTCTTCATCCCTCTTCTTCTTCCTTTTTTTTTCTTTTTTTTTTAAGTTTCGGAAATTTCCAGAAATCTGGAAAATTTCCAGATTTCCGTATGAAATCTCGAAAATTCCAGATTTCTGACGGAAATTTCCCAAAATCTGGAAATTCCAGATTTCGGGAAAATTCCAAATTTCTTCGAGTAAGGGAATTTAAAAAAAAAAGAATAGAAAAAAAGAAGAAGAAGAAGGAGGAAGAAGAAAAAGGAAGAAGAAAGAAGAAGAAGGAGGAGAGAAGGAAGAAGGAGGAGGAGAGAAGGAAGAAGAAGGGAAAGGAAAAGAAGAAAAAGAAAAAGAAAAAGAAAAAGAAAAATTAAAAAAAATAAAATTTCAGAAATTTAAAAAAAAAAGAAGAAGAAGAGAAGAAGAAGAAGAAGAAGAAGAAGAAGAAGAAGAAGAAGAAGAGAAGGAAGAAGGAGGAGGAGAGAAGGAAGAAGAAGGGAGAAGGGAAGAAAAAGAAAAAGAAAAAGAAAAAGAAAAAGAAAAAAGAAAAAGAAAAAGAAAAAAGAAAAATAAAAAAAAAATAAAAAAAATCGAATTTCCAACCTTACCCCTGTGCCACGTCAGCATTTTAACACCGTTAAGTCATTTTCCGTTTTTTGGTTAACGGCGCAAACCACAGTCCTTTTTTTTTGTAATAACAAACCACAAGGGTTTTTTTGGAACAACATCAAACCACATGGGTTGTTTTTGGAATTTACCCAATATTTTTCAAATTAATTTTAATCTTTGAACTTTTGAAAACTTAAGCTTGTTTATATATTATTGTGGGTTAAGGTGCAAAAATATCCTAACATTTTGGGTCAGGAGTAATTTTACCCTTAACGTCTAAAATAGTACAATTTTACCCCTAACGTTGATAAATTGGGTCAATTTGAGAAATAATTCATCAAACTATCTTCGTGGTCATTAATCTTGTCATCTGCACTTCACATGTGCGTTATTTTATCAGTAACAAATCACAAACATATGTTGGCATGTGAAAAAAAATAAAAAAATACTGTCTTTTTGTATGAATTAGACAAAAAATTCAAAAATTCACCAAATTTATAAATATTAATCTCCAATTCTATTATTAAATTATAAAAAACATGAAATCTTTTTTTAGAACGAATTATACAATTGGTGCAGAATAAAAAACAAAAATATTTGTGTTTTATAATAGTGTATGAAATTGACCCAATTTATCAATGTTAGGGGTATAATTGCTTTTGGCTTCCAACCTTAGGGTTGAAATTGCACCATTTTAGACGTTAGAGGTAAAATTGCTCCTGATCCAAAATGTTAGACGTATTTTTGCACATTAACCCTATTATTGTAGTATCAATATGGAATTAATTAAATTTAGGGTTAATTATAAAAAAGTACCTTGTGGTTTGGTTGATTTGCGATGTGGTACCTGTGGTATTTTTTTTTTTGTAAACGCAACCCTGTGGTTTGCAAAATTTTGTATTTGAGTTGACTTTGTCAGAATTTGGTCGATAACGACTTCGAAATGAAAATTTTCGAGAGTTAATGATATTTTAAACAACTTTAATTCTTCAACTTTTCAGATTTGATGTCATTTAGGTGGTGTTTTTTTATGAGAGAGAAAGATAATGTTTAGAGAGAGAAAACTCCAAAAATGATGATTTTGGAAAATTAAGAATATGGTTCCATAGTAAATATGATACCAAACAAGTTTAATTCTTGAAAATTTTCATTTTGAGGTCGTTATCGGCCAAATTTAGTAAAAAAAACATGTAAAATTTTATAACCATAGGGTTGTGTTTGCAAAAAAAATACCACAGGTACCACATCGCAAATCGATCAAACCACATGATACTTTTTTGTAATTAACCCTTAAATTTAATCTATCATCTCAAATATATTTTTATTCCATTTCTTGTGTTTTGAAAATTTAATATTATTTCTCAAGTTAGGATGGAAGACGCGGTGCTTGTATCTTGCAGGTCGGACAACCTTAATTCGGGTTGTAACTTCAGCTATCCCCTCATACAATATGCAGACATCATTATTCCCGATGAACATCTAACGGAAACTCGATGCGCTGAACAGGCGGTTCCTTTGGGTAGGCTCTCCTGGGCAAAAGCGTTTATCCCTTTTTAGGTGGGATTTGGTTTGCAGGCAACGACTCATGGGTGGTTTGGGGATTAGGAGAACTCGGGATTTTAATATAGCAATGGCTGCGAAGTTGAGTTGGCGGATTTTGTTGGAGGATTCAACTCTTTAGGTGCGTGTTATGCGTTAGAAATATATAGAAGGGACTCTAGAGCTTGATCGGATTTGTCTTAAGAATAATCAGAGTCACGTCTGGAAGTTGTATCGTTAAAAGCAAAGATTTGTTAGCCAGAGGTCTGGAGCGCCACATTTGCGATGGCCAGTCTACTCTTTTTTGGTCGGATTGCTGGGTCGGAGTGAAGCCGCTGGCGGAGTTGAGTGTGGGCAGTATTCCGATTGCGGACATGCTTTGAATGGTGGGCTCGTACTGGTTGTCGAATGGTGGCTGGAAATGGGACGACTTGAGTGGTATTCTCCCTCACTCGGCTATCCTCAACGCATAATAGACTAATATGTTGAAACCTTTAAAATTTCACATGAAAAGTTTGGATGAGTTTACAAACTCCAAAAGTCTTACACAAATATATGCTTCAAGTGATTTTATGAAGCATGCCTTAGCGAACTGTGCATATAAAAAAGTTGAAAACACAATGTGGGAATATCAAAAGAGTTTCTTGTAATGCTTTATTCTTTAAGCTAAACAGTGCCACATAAAACAGTGAAAGATGAATAAAAATTATAATAGAAGCTTGATTGTGATGGGATCCAAAATAGTTTACAAACCATATTCATAAACCAACTTGTCTTATTTTCTTGTATTGCTATTCTACTAGTACACACTTTTAATGAGCACCAATTCAAGAAAACCATCAAAGTAAAAACTATTGTTTTGCCAATCTATTTATTTCGTGTATATAGAAATTGGAAACAACTTTCATAAGTAAACTTCGAATGATCCTAATGACACCTAATTATATAAAAAAAATCGATATAACTAACTAAAGTGAGTTGTCTTACAACGTGTTAGTAAAATTAACCCAAAAAGAATACGAATAGAATATAATAATAATAATAGAACATATAATATTATTAATCTGAATTTACAGTATTGCTAAAAAAATTATAGAAAATATTAAACCTTTAAATAAACAGAAATGGATAAATACGAGGCTTAATGAAATCAATGTTTTAAGGAAGATTTTGCTGCAATTGGCAATTGTTTCCCAAGACAAAATGCACAATTCAAACTCTAACCGTGTGTAATAATTATCATCGAAAGCAAGAACACATAATGAACAAAGGAATAGAAAACAAAAGTACAAGGATGAAAAAGAAAATTGACAGAGAATTATCCATGTCTCTGTCTTTTTTCTTATCTATTTTGAAAATAAGAGAAATGCCAAGATATAGGCATATAAAAGAGACTCGAAACGTTTTATGTCCATTAATTCAATTTTTTTTGTAATGAAGTATTAAGTCCATGAATGTTTTTAATTTATGAGAATTAAATCTCAAATATAACCACTCAATACAAAAACGTTTATAATTAATATGTGAAATTAATTCTATTAATTAGAGTAATTAAGCTCGATAATTTTCAAAATTGAAGAGATTCAAGTAATGCAAATTATAATTCACATTCGTTTTTAACGATTTGTACTATGACCATGTTTTATTTTCCTTTATTCATTCTGCTAGCAATGAGAGATAGAGAAAAAATAACTTGTATTGTAGTCTAGAGTTAATAATTTAAGAAATATTAAAAAGAACTCCAAGCCCTTAAAAAAGAAAATTAGATAATCGTTAAGAACTTACCAAATTAACATTGAAACTCAACTCTCCATAACCAAATGAACATTTAACTATGTAGAAAATGAGGTTTTACATGTGGTGTTCTAAAAATCTCGTAATTGAGCAAATCCATTAAACAGTAAAATAAAAGAATATTCATATATGTATATGAAGTTGAGGATTTCATTTGCGATTTCAATAAAATTGTTATGTACTAAACCCAAAACTTAGAACCATTACAATGATTGGGAAAACGCTCAATACTCATCTGGACCATATAGGGCATCCACAGATAATTTCTCATATTTCCAGCCTAACATGGTTTTTATGACAGGCAAACGGGATATTCAGACGAAGTGATGGTCCTCCTAGAGGATGTGTCCACCCGACTTGCAGCTAATGAAGTAGTTTCTAAGGATCTAAGCCAGTAAATCGCTTTGATCAGGCAAAAGGAAAGGGAGAACCAAGATGGTTACAGAGCAATGAGGAGGCATCTGCCTCATAAGAGGAAACAACTCAAGACATCACCTTGAGAAGTGGTAAGGAGGTTGACACGCCCATACCACCCTAATCACAACCTCAACCGACACCTCAGGTAAGTAAGGAACCAAAAGTGGTAAGCAATCCCGGTCCTGTGCCTGAAAACTCAGCTCTTAAAATAGCTATAGAGAGTCTAGTTAGACCTTATGTGCCTAAATTGCCATTCCCTCAGAAACTGAAAAAGACTAACCTAGATAAGAAATTTGCTAAATTCCTAGAAATCCTCAGTAAACTAGAAATTAACATCCCATTTATAGAAGCCCTTGAGGAAATGCACAACTATGCAAAGTTTCTTAAAGACATGTTGTCCAAGAAAAAGAAATTTGGGGAGAATGAGATTGTGGCCCTAACAGAATAGTGCTCATCCATAATCATCCATAAATTACCCCCCAAACTTAAAGACCAAAGGAGCTTCACCATCCCTTGTAGGATAGGCAACATGCACATAGATAGGGAATTATGTGATTTAGGAGCAAGTATCAATCTAATGCCATTGTCTATTTTCAGGAAATTAGGACTTGGAGAGCCAAAACCAATAAACATGACGTTGCAGTTAGCATATAGGTCGATCTCTCGGCCTAGAGGTATAATCGAGGATGTGTTGGTAAAGGTCGATAAACTAATCTTCCCTGTCGACTTTGTAGTCATCGATATGGAAGAAGACAACTCTGTCCCTATTCTTATTGGGAGACCGTTTCTTGCAACCGGTAGGACACTTATAGATGTCAATGAAGGTAAATTTGTCCTAAGGGTGCAAGATGAAGAGGTAACATTTAATGTTTATGATTCAATGAAGTGTCCTCCAGAACATTCTAAGAGCTGTAATTTCATAGATACCTTGTTAGATGAGTGTGTTGAGGAAACTAATTTTTGCATTGATGATACCTCTAGGGATAATGATTCAGGTAGTGAGGAAGGTTCAGATTTAGACGAACCAATAGAGGACCTTCTGCCTGAAATCTGCTACTAGGTAAAAGGTAGAAAGGAAGACCTCAATCGTGAGGTCAAGCCTAAACCTAAAACCTCATTAGAGGAACCTCCAAAATTGGAGCTCAAACCTCTACCTAGTAATCTGAAATATGTTTTTCTGCAACCTCCCACAGATTTACCCGTTATTATTTCTTCCTTATTGACAAATGAACAGGAGGAAAAGCTGATAGAGGTATTGCATAAGCATAAATGAGCCTTTAGATGGTCAATTCATGACATTAAAGGCATCAGCCTCACAATATGCACAAATAGGATCTTCCTTGAGGATGAGATCAAGCCATCTGCTCAACCTTAATGTCGACTCAACCCTAACACGAAGGAGGTAGTAAAAGCCGAGGTTATAAAACTCTTTGACTCATGTATTATCTTTCCACTCTCTGATAGCCAATGGGTAAGTCCGGTGCAATGTGTGCCTAAAAAGGGAGGAACAACGGTAATGGAAAACGAAAAAGGGGAATTAATCCCAACTAGGAAAGTCACGGGTTGGCGTGTATGCATAGACTATAAGAAATTAAATGAAGCCACCCGTAAAGACCAATTCCCTTTACCGTTTATTGATCAAATGTTGGAACGATTGGCAAGACATGAGTTTTTCTGCACTTTTGATGGGTTGTCCGGCTATATGCAAATTCCTGTAGACCCTTTGGACCAAGAGAAAACTACATTCACTTGTCCATACAGAACTTTTGCATATAGGTGGATGCCCTTCTGACTTTGTAATGCTCCTGCCGCATTCCAGCGTTGTATGATGGCTATTTTTCTGACATGGTCGAAGAGTCCATAGAAATTTTCATGGATGATTTTAATATTGTGGGACCTTCATTCGACCAGTGTCTTCAAAATTTGGACCGTGTCTTAGAACTCTGTGAAGACACAAATCTGGCACTTAATTGGGAAAAGTGTTAGTTTATGGTCCGGGACTATATAGTGTTAGGACACAAGGTGTCAGGAAAAGGGATTAAGGTTAATCCAGCAAAAATTGAAGTGATAGAAAAATTGCCTCCACCTACTAATGTAAAACTGGTTAGTAGCTTTTCAGGGCATTCAGGGTTTTATAAAAGGTTCATAAAAGATTTCTCTAAAATCACTAAACCCCTCACTCAATTATTACTTAAGGATGCTGATTTTAATTTCACAAGTGAATGTTTTGATGCTTTTGAATTGTTGAAAAAGAAATTGATTGATGCACCTGTCATGGTAAGCCCAGATTGGTCTCTTCCATTTGAATTAATATGTGATGCCAGTGACCTAGCTTTAGGTTCCTGTCTTGGGCAGCGGGCGAATAAGATTTTTTGCCCCATTTTTTATGCTAGCAAAACTTTGAATGAAGCACAACAGAATTATTCCATAACTTAAAAAGAGTTGCTAGCTGTAGTTTTTGCTTTTGACAAGTTTAGATCTTATTTGGTGTTATCTAAAGTGGTTGTTTTTACTGACCATGCAACCTTGAGATACTTAATGAGTAAACAAGATGCAAAACCAAGGCTAATCCGCTGGATTCTACTACTCTAAGAATTTGACATTGTGATTAAAGATAAAAAGGGAGTAGAGAACGTGATAGCAGACCACATGTCTCGATCAGATTCAGAACAACCCTCTCTAGAGCATGAGGAGATCAAGGAGGTATTTCCAAATGAAACGATGTATTTGGTAAAAACTCTCCCCTGGTTCGCAGACATCGCAAACTACAAAGTCGGTAATATTGTTCCACTTGATTTAAATATGAACAAAAGACGTAAGTTTTTGTTTGAAAGTAAAGATTATTTTTGGGAGGAACCGTATTTGTTTAGATTTTGCACAAATGGCATGGTTAGGAGATGTATACCCGAGGAAGAGGTAGAGTCAGTGATAAACATGTGTCATTCTAAAGAACCAGGTGGCCATTTTGGGCCAGATAGAACAGTGGCCAAAATCCTTCAAAGCGGGTTTTGGTGGCCACAAATGCATAATGATGTTGTGAACTTTGTCAAATATTGTGATGCATGTCAGAGAGTAGGAAATATCTCTAGGAAAAATGAAATACTTCAACAGGGCATACTCGTTTGTGAGCTCTTTGATGTTTGGGGCATATACTTTATGAGACCCTTCCCTAAGTCACACAACAACCAATACATTCTTGTTGCGGTTGATTATGTCTCAAAATGGGTAGAAGCAATAACATTACCCACAAACGATGCTCGAGTAGTGACAAAATTCCTAAAAAAGAATATCTTTACAAGATTTGGTACCCCCGAGCTATCATAAGTGATGGGGGGATCCCACTTCTATAATAAATAATTTGACACGTTACTCCAAAAGTATGGCGTATAGGGTCGCAACACCCTACCACCCTAAACGAGTGGACGGGTAGAAGTGTCAAATAGAGAGCTGAAATGTATTCTTGAAAAAATGGTAGGGAATGCTAGAAAAGATTGGAGTTTAAAGTTAGATGATGCTCTTTGGGCATATAGTACAACTTTTAAAACTCCTATAGGAATGTCACCCTATTGTTTAGTTTTTGGGAAATCTTGTCACTTGCCTGTTGAACTTGAGCATAAAGCCTATTGGGCACTGATATATCCGAACTTTGATCTTAAACTTTCAGGTGACCTTCGGCTGGCACAGCTGCACGAGCTAGATGAGCTTAGATACAATTCTTATGAGAATGCCAAACTCTACAAGGAGAGGACTAAAAGGCTGCATGATAAGAAAGTACAAAAGAAAACCTTTCAAAAAGACGACCAAGTGCTTCTATACAATTCTCGCTTGAGGTTCTTCCCTAGCAAACTCAAGAGTAGATGGACTGGGTCATTTGTAGTTAGAGAACCACACCCTTTAGGCATAGTTGAGATTGAAGGGAAAGATGGGACGACCCAAAGGATAAACAAACATCGCCTTAAGCTATATCTTGGTAAAGATGACTGAGACGTGCATGTCCTGTACCTCAGAGACAAGTAAAATGGAAATCCCATCGGTAAGTTGTCTTCTCCACCCCGACTCTTTACATTTTGCACCTTCTTGATCAAAATTGCAATGTTGGAACTTATTGCAAATTTTAAGTGTGAGGAGAAGGGGTAGACAAACTTATAAAAACTTGTATATTTTCAAATTTTTGTTGCGTTGTGTCTAGTTTAGTTTTATGGTGTTTTGAGTGTTTTTTTTGTGTTTTGCTTGTTTTAGGGCCTAAAAACCCAATTCCTTCGAAGTTAAACTTTGTTACTTGTCCCTAGGAATTGAGAATCGAATCTAATATTGCATGCTAACTAGTTTAGGTGTAGGACACAATCCTTGTATCTGTAAAAACATGAGCTAAGATCACATCTGTACCCTACTTTGAAAGAAATGCTAAAATCATTACTTAGGTAGGTAAATTAAGAATTGAAGGCATGTGATATTAAACTTGAGCTTGGTAGAACTAATAAGCACAAAAATTAAAACCCGATGAATTATGAGTTGTATTTGAGCCCAAGAGCGAACATCAAAAAGCTAATTTTCTTGACATTTTTGTGTGTATGCTTTGACTTGTGAAAGATTACAGATTTTGCACTAAATACTGAGTTGAGTCTACACGCACTGATATAAGACAGTAAACGGTGAAACAAGCCTCCTTAGAATTAACATTTTTCTTTACCTTATTTTTTTATCTTTTTTTCATCAACTCTAGGAAGCCCTTTTGAGCCTTAATTCTTGTAGTTTATAGTTTTTCTTCTTTCCTAATCTATATTTTTGCAAACTATCACTAAGATTGTTCCCTAACCCATGTTTTTGCAAACTCAAATAGAGTTTTTGTTTTATTTTAGCACTTTTCCTTTGTTTATGACATTTTTAAAAGCAAGCCAAAAGGCTAAAAGGTGAACGAGCACAACAACAATAACAAAGCCTTAGTCCCGAAATGATTCGGGGTCGGCTAACATGAACCATCATATAAAACCGTGAAATCAAGTCGTGTCAACGACACAAATTCTCTCCCTCCACTCTGTCCTATCCACTACCATATTTTCCTCAATCCCCAATAAACTCATATCACTCTCGATCACCATCTTCCAAGTTTGCTTAGGTCTTTCCCTACCCCTCACCACTACATCCCTTTGCCACTCTTCAGTCCTCTTAATTGGCACATCAAGCGCTCTTCGTCTTACATGGCCAAACCATCTTAGTCGGTTTTCCCTCATTGTATTCTCAATAGATGTAACCCCTACTTTTGTCCTAATTACTTCATTAATCACCCGATCATTTCTCGTATGACCACACATCCATCTCAACATACGCATCTCCGTCACCAACATCTTATGAATGTGACATTGTTTCACTGCCCAACACTCTGTACCATATAACAATGCTGGTCTGATTGCCGTGCGGTAGAATTTTCCCTTCAATCTATTAGGCATACCGGGGTCACAAAGGAAACCCGTAGCACTCTTCCACTTCGACCAACCGGATTTAATCCTATGAGCAACATCTCCATTTACTTCTCCATCCATTTGGAATAGACCCTAAATACCGAAAGCAACCGAGGCTTGAACAACTCTCCCATCTAGGGTGATAGTCCCTACCTCCCTACTCCTATCACCGCTAAACTTACACTCCAAATATTTCGTCTTACTTCGGCTCAAATTAAAGCCTCTAGATTCCAAAGTTTGTCTCTATAGTTCCAACTTCCTCTTCACGCCTTCTTTCGTCTCATCAACCAACACAATATCATTTGCAAACAACATGCACCATGGTATACCATCTTGAAGTGAACTCGTTATTTCATCCATAACGATGGAAAAAAGAAATGGGCTAAGTGTGGAACCTTGATGCACTCCATTCGTAATAGGAAACTCTTCAGTCTTTCTAACACTGGTACGTACACTCGTGCATGCTCCCTCATACATGTCCTTTATGATGTCAATATATTTCGGCGAAATGCCTTTCCTTATTAAGGCCTACCAAAGTACTTCCTTTGGTACCTTATCATATGCCTTCTCCAAGTCAATGAAAACCACATGCAAGTCTTTCTTTTTATTTCGATAGTGCTCCATTAATTCTCTCGTTAGATGGATTTCTTCCATAGTTGATCTTACCGATATAAAGCCAGACTGTTTTTTCTATATCTTCACCGTCCTACTTAGCCTTTGTTCGATCACAAGCACAATTGCTTAAAAGGACCAATCAAACGGTCCACACTAAAAAAATAGAGAAAAGAAAGGAAAAGAGACAAACGAAGGGGGAAACATCATTCCCCGGTTTTTAAATCAAAGTCTCGAGAAAAAAAAGAGAAAAGGAAAAGAAAAGAAAACATAAAAAAAATAATAATAAAAAGCTCGTTCCCTTTATGTTTGCTAAAAGCCATTTATACCTTGTTTTTCTAGTGCTAAAATTCTTAATCCTTTTTACTTACCTGTACCCTTTTTAACCACATTACAACCCAATTTTGAGGCTGTTTTTAATACTGTCGGAGTCAAGTAGCAAAGTAGAGGTACTCGGATGAACGTGTAAACTCACCGTAATTTTGAACAGGAACATAAGCCGAGAGTAAACACTTAAGCCACCTAAAAATTGTGTGAATTGAGTGAACTACCAATGCTGAGGTGTTTACTTAGCTATCCTTTAAGCTCGTTTAGTTGAACATGTGTCCTCTTCTTGAAAATATGACATGTGATAATTGAACTGCGACTTTTGGACATCGTGTTTCTAATTTGCGCTTTCGAATGCATGTAATTACAGATGCTTGAAATTGTGTCAGACACCTAGTCAAACTAGGAGGTTTTTCTAGCTTGCCCAGTGATTGCGAGTTTAGTTTTTAGTATACTTGGGGACAAGTAAAGTTTTAAGTGTGAGGAGGTTTGATAGGGGTCAAAAACCCCTATCTTTAGGTACGGTTTTTAGGGTAGTTTTTATTAGCTTTTGGCTAATGATGCGCGTTTTACATATACATGTGATGCTCGTAAAGTATATAGCAGTTAATAGGACAAGTGTAGCCTATCGCAACAAGTAATATAGTGCTAAGCACAATATCGAACCACAAAGACTATTATCCTAATTAGTTAATTCGAAGGGTAAATCTATCTATTTAGCGGAGTTGAATAGCAATTTGGTTTTAAGACAAATAAAATAAATATCTATCTAAGGAAAGCAGTAAATAGAACAAGTCGCAAGGTGGATTGTGATTTATGGTAAGTTACAACCTAGAATGGGGAATTCATTGGTTAATTCCTAAGTATGGGTTTAAAGGACTTCAGGTTTAAGCTCTACTAGTGATTGAAGGTAATTGTCCTAATAAGAAAGACAAATGTGATCAATATTCATCTATCCTATTCAAATGCATTCGGGTGACGGCTTGATTAGGCATATACCCTAGGTCATGCAAAGCATTAGGTCTTTTGACAATTAAGACTAAAGCCGTGGCCCAGTCACGTAGCCTCACTCCTAGTGGTCTCTAGCGAGGTCAGATTAACACAGATTCCATATAGACAATTCCGTGGTCAGGTTTTCATCTATCTATAATCCTATCTAAGTCAGGTTCATAGGCATTAAGCGCAATTATGTACATTAAGCAGGCTAGTTGGTCATCATCGATTCTCATTCTAGCATTAATCCTATTCCTGGCATTATCTAGGCATTAAGTATGCATAATCTGATCAATCAAGAGCGAATACAATAAAACCTAAGTCCTAATCATACATAATCATTCAACCAATTTCATCCCCATCCTAGATTGGATGGGGATTAGTTCATAGACAAACTTATCATATCAATCATGCAATTAAGAATAAATGAAGGCATTCTTGATTAAATGTAAATAAAGATAAAAGGGAAGGAGAAAGAAATTCTAAAACCCGTTTGTCTGATTACAATGTAAACAAGGTAGATCCTCCACCATTTGAGCTTGTTCTTCAATGAACTAAAGCTAAGCTAAAACTGAATTAAAATATGAAAGATGAAAAATATTGAAACTAGCTAAGGAATTAATTAAATGTCTAATCTCCCCGAAGAACTGAGAATAGCTCCCTATTTATAGGCATAGGGAGAAACCCTAGGTCTCCAGGGGGTACAACGGTCATTTCCTACACTTAAAAAGGGGGTTTTAGGCTTAGGATTCGAGATTCCAGCAGGGGAGAGGCGTTTTTGCGCCTCTCCCGCCTCGTCTCATCGAGACACAAGCTGTCTCATCGAGACAAGTGCCTGTCTTGTCGAGACATCCAGTGTCTCGATGAGACACCTTTGTGTCTTGACGAGATAGTCACCTAAATGGGGCAAAATGTCCGGTTTTTCTCCGTTTTGGTCCATGGGCTTCCGAAATTTGCTCTAATGGTCCCTAACGAATCCCAAAAGTGCTCCAATGGTCCCTGAATTGTCCGGAATGCTCCAAAAGGCTCGGGTCTGGTTCGGAAATGCTCAAATAGTCCTGAAAATACCTGAAAATACAAAAAATGCCATAAATAATGGAAATTGCTAAATTTAACTAAAAGATAACAAAACGATACTGAAATCGAATAGAAACAAAGCGAAAATGATCTAAAACGATCCTAAAAACACTATAAAATTGGGAGTTATCAACCTCCCCACACTTAAATCTTACTTGTCCTCAAGCAAGATAGAATCCAAAACAGCGAAAAATCAACAAATAGCTTTCGTACACAGACAATGATCTATTGTACTTTTATAATCTTTACAGTTTCGGACTACTCAAGTTGCAATTAAAAACATAGTGAACCTCAGACGAGTCTCCAAAACTGATTAATTAGTTTTATCGACCAACACTTCCTGAAAACGTAAGACGAGGACTAACATTGCTAACTCACAGGTGGTCGCTCTGACACTCAAGTGTTTGGGTGAATAGGATTTATCTGGTAAACACTCTACAATTTATTGCCCAAAATGGTCATGTTGGGATTGCATCATCCATCCGGTCGAAATTACGCATCACAATTAAACAAGATTATAGGTCTTTAAAGGGTTGTAACATGGGCTAAAGGTTGGGGTAAGAAAAATGAAATTTTAGGCAAAAAGTTAATGACTCAATTAGCTAGAATTTTTGCAAAATGGGCACTTTTTCCGCTATGTGTGAGATAATTCAAGCCCAAGGTTGTTTTGTGTTTCAGTTTGGGAAGCAATTAGAGAATGTCTTTTATCCTTTCCTCTATAATTTATTTGATTTGGTTTTGAACCATATTTTTTTTTCTTTTTTTTTCTTTTCTTTTGAATAGAGGGGACAAAGAGTCAATTTTGAATGAGTTACTTCTTCTATTTAAAATTACAACCTTTCAATGATAGCTAACGAAAATTTGAAGGATGTGTGCCTAAGGATTCTTTAACCGAAATTGAGTCAATTAACTTGGGTGAGAAAGGATATTTAAGAAGGCTAAGGGCTTGTAACAAGGTTGATCAAAGAAATGGGTAAATATAGGCTCAAAGGGGCTTATCTAGTGGAATTGGCAAGGGATTTTGGCTAAACAAAGAATAGGTTAAATTCACAAAGGGCTATACCTAGGTTGCCTAATCATTTGAAGTTCAATTATAACACAACATTCAACTAGTATTGGATGCAATTCCTATGAGCATAATGACAATAAATGTAATCCCGCACCTAAGAGATCAATTGTTCCTAAAAATGAGTCTAAAATATTGATCTTTATGGCTTTACCTCACAATATAGGGGTTATTTGTACCAATCCTTGTTGAAACACCTTTCCACAGGATTTTGATTTGACAAAATTAATTAAGTGAAATTAAATATTCTACAACACACTAAGTTTAAATGCTTTGATTTATTGTTACTAATGTGTTTGTTCAATGTTGAGTTTATAATTGTTATAAGACATAAAGATCATAAGGCCCAAGCCCTATATGGAAGTCAAAGCCCAAGTCAAACAAGCCCAAGATCACTCAGCCCGCGTATTTCAAAACGCTGCCGTTGAGTATTGAAACGGAGCTCACCAATGAAGGATCGAGAAGATCCACGTAGACAACTTCGGTATGAAGCTGCTGAGCTGTCTCGACAAAACGTACAAGACAGCCGCTGACTACAAAGCAGCTTCCAGACAAAGTATTTCCTCTTTTAGTATAGATCAGAAGACGCAGCAAGATGTCTGGTTGACGTTACCTAAAATGGAGGAACATACTGTCACACTGACCGAAGAACAGAAGATGCTGGAATCTGATTGGCCAAGAGAACTGCTGACAGACTGAGTGAAAACGACCTGTAGCTGTTTCCCTCCAACGGTTATTTCGAAATTCGAAATAACCAGGAGCTCTCACAGCTCTCTATAAATAGAGCATTCAGAATCCACATTCAAGAGAGAACTTTGAGCAAAAGTCGTTACGCTGACCAAACGTGTACAAAAGTTCTCCATCAAAAGCAAAGCAAATTCTTACACCACAAGCTTATTCATTTGTGTAAAAGTCTAGAGTGATTGATCCTCAATCATCTAAGGTGTTCTAGCAATTGTTGTTTAGGACAAATCTTAATCATTTCTAGGAATAGAAAGGAGAGGCTGAGTACTCGGTTTTAAGTACTCAGCGGAGAGATTAGGATTGAGTAGAAGTATAGAGGAAGGTACTCTTGTCATACTCAATTGCTGATATTGTAAAAGGTTTGAGGCTCTACCTTTAAAGAGCTCAGTAGAGGATTTGAAATCTCGGAAGTGTTCCGGGGACAGGACGTAGGCTTAGAAGAAGCCGAACCTGGATAAATCTGCTGAGTGAAGTATTTCTAAACCTTAACTCCTTATTTATATTGCTTGCTTAAAACAAACTAACACTGACCAAGTAAAAGAGGTCAAGCTGAGTTGTGCGCTGCCAACGAATTAGTTCAGGAATAGACTCTAAGTGCTATTTCCTGACCTAAGCAACGAAACTGACCTAGTCACTAGTTGACTAAGCCAGTGTCTTGTCGATTGATCAGCGCCGCTATCATATAATCTTTTCTTAAGAGAAAGAAATTTGCCATAATCATTTAAAAAGGTCAAATAGTTCCTAACCCCCCCTTGGAACTATATTTGCAACCTTACAAGGGACCAACAAGTGGTATCAGAGCATAAAAGCTCATTACTAAAGGTCTAACAACCTTGAGTTGATCCATACCATGGGTGAAAACAGCACTCGGTTTCTCCCTGGAAACCAGACAACTCAGATATTACCTGAGGGGCTGTCCGTTACTAGGCCTCCCCTATTCTTCGGGTCAAACTATACCTTTTGGAAGAATAGGATGAAGAACTTCATTCAAGCTACAAACATGAGTGCCTGGCTATCTATAGTCCAAGGCCCGTTTGTACCTGTGAAAGTTGTTGCTGGCCAGTCAGTTGTTAAAGCTGAGGTTGAATGGACAGAGGATGATCTCAAGAAGCTTCAAACCCATGCTTCGGCTATCAATATGCTTCACTGTGCGCTCGATGCTGCAGAATATAACAAAATCTCAGGTTGTGAGTCGGCACAAGAGATCTGGAAGAAGCTGGAAGTCACCTACGAGGGAACAAACAAAGTAAAAGAATCCAAGGTGAATCAGCAGATGAGACTGTACGAGCTGTTCGAGATGAACAATGATGAGGGCATTTCAGACATGAACGCAAGGTTCACCAACATCATTAATGAGCTCAAGAGACTTGGGAAAATCTTCACTGAGGAAGAACAAGTCAAAAAGATACTCAGGAGTCTTCCAAAAGACTGGCAAGCAAAGAAGACAGCAGTTGAGGAAGCTCAGGATTTAACCACCTACAAACATGACGAACTCATCGGTTCATTGCTGACCCATGAGATATCCATGAAAAACTTTGAGGTGAAGGAAAAATCTGATGACAAGAAGCAGAAGTCACTTGTCATGAAGGCTGACTCCACTGACGGGAGTTCAACTGATGATGAGGAGATGGCCATGTTCACAAGAAAGATGAAGAGGCTGTTCAGGAAGAACGACAAATATTCTAAAAAGCCTTATAAAAAGTTTGATAAGTATAAGGCTGACTCAAGCGACAGCAAATACAGAAAGGACAGCTCAAAGCCCATTACATGCTTTGAGTGCCATCAAGATGGCCATATTAAGTCAAACTGCCCCACGCTGAGGAAAGACAAGAAAAGTGGGAAGAAGGCAATGGTGGCTACTTGGAGTGACAGTGATGAATCTTCATCAACAGAAACTGAGGCCACCGAGTCAGCGAAGATATGCTTTATGGCTGACGAACTTGCTGAGCCATGCATTTCTGAGAATGCTGACCAATCTGATGAGTCAGATAATGAAGAGCAATCTAATGAGGTAATCTCACTCTCTCAACTCAGAAATGAAATGGGTAACGCCCTGAGTGATCTCTATACACTTGTTAAAAAGTGTAACAGGAAGATTAAAGCACTCAGCCGGCGCTGTGATGAAGTAGAAGAGGTCAAACTGAGTGACCTCAGATATCTTCTTCAGGACAACTCAGTTTTGCATGAAAATATGAAAACCATTCATGAGTCTGTCTCTGAAGTCCAGTCAGTTTCAAAGAAACTGAGGAAGGATGTCACAACCATTCAGAACCAATTAAAGGTTCCAAACAAAAACAATTTTCCGCTGAGAACTCAGTATCAAGGTACTCAGCAGAGACGAAATCCCCAGCGAAGAGTCCAATGTGACTTTTGTGGGAAGTTAGGACACACTACTAAAGTGTGCTGGCACGCTCAGCACTGGGGTGCTGACAAGTCAGTAAAAAATCCTAAACAGAAGGTCAGTTGTGACTTCTGTGGAAAGAATGGCCATACTGTCCATGTATGTCGCCACAAAATAAAATATGATGCTATACCTGTTGCACCTAACAAGTCAGGACCCAAAAAGAATTGGGTACCTAAAAGTAACTAGTTACAATGCAGGTAAGCCTGAGATGTGCCGAGAAGTCAAAGATGTGGTATATTGACAGCGCATGCTCAAGGCATATGACGGGTGATGAAACTCAGTTCATCACGTTTGAACATAAACGAGGAGGGAGTGTAAGTTTTGGAGACAACAAGAAGGGTAAGATAGTAGGCTCAGGAATCATCGGAGGTAACCCTACTATTGAATCTGTCTCCCTAGTCAGCGGACTCAAATATAACTTACTCAGCGTAGCTCAGCTGTGTGACAATGGGAGAAAAGTTATATTTGATGCTACTGGATGTAAAATATATGAGGGAAACACGAATGAGTTAATTTTAACTGCCCCTCGGATAGATAATGTCTTCATGCTGAACCTAGAAAAGAAGTTTTCTAAAACCGTATGCTTAGTCACAAAGGAAGAAAATTCCTGGCTATGGCACAGGAGACTTGGTCATGTAAGCATGGACCTCCTGGCCAAATTAGCAAGAAAGCAATTGGTTGAGGGACTGCCTGAACTTAAATTTCAAAAAGACCAACTATGCCACGCTTGCCAAGTTGGAAAACAAACCAAACAATCTTTTCATAGTAAAAACATTGTCTCAACTAAACGTCCGTTAGAGTTACTACACTTGGATCTCTTTGGTCCAGTCCAGCCGCTGAGTCTGGGTGGAAGAAGATTTTCCTTGGTCATTGTAGATGACTTCTCTCGGTATACGTGGGTTATCTTGCTGACCAGCAAGGATGAGACCTTTGAGACATTTTCAAATTTGGTTAGAAAAATTGAAAATGAAAAAGACCTAAAATTAGCTCATATCCGTAGTGATAACGGTGGAGAATTCAAAAACTAAAAGTTTGTTGAATTCTGTGAAGCCAGCGGCATTGACCACAATTTCTCTGCTCCTAGAACGCCTCAACAAAATGGGGTTGTTGAAAGGAAGAACAGGACTTTGGTTGAAATAGCCAGGACAATGCTGGATGAGCATAGGCTTCCAAAGTATTTTTGGGGAGAAGCTGTTAACACAGCATGCTATATTCTAAATAGGGCTCTAGTCAGACCTATACTTAAGAAAACCCCTTATGAACTTTGGAAAGGATGAAAGCCCAACATTGGATACTTTCGCGCCTTTGGCTGTAGATGTTTTATTTTAAATACCAAAGATAGCTTAGCCAAATTTGATTCAAAAGCTGATGAGGCTATCTTTCTAGGCTACTCAACAAACAGCAAAGCATACAGAGTTTTTAATAAGAGAACCCAAGTATTAGAAGAATCTATACATGTGCAATTCGATGAAACTGACCCTGCAGGAAGATACCAGCCGCTGATAGAGGATGAACCAAACTCAGTAACTGCTGATCAAGAACCAGCTACTGAGTCCTTCACAAAACGGCTGACCAAGAGTAAGAGTGAACCTAAAATTACTTTCACTGACAAATCTACTTCTTGAGAGAATGTTGAAACACGAGTAGAACAAGACATGAATCTACCCAAGGAGATAAGAGTCCCAAGAGGGCATTCAGAAAATGCAATTCTTGACTCAGCTGGAAATACGCTGATGACAAGGAATCAACTAAGGAAGTATCTCGGCAATGTAGCTTTCGTCTCAGTTCAGGAGCCGAAGAACTTTGCCGAAGCTGAGCATGATGAATTCTGGATGAATGCCATGCAAGAGGAACTCGACCAATTCAGGAGGAATAATGTATGGGAGCTAGTGCCACATCCAAGAAGCCAAAAGACCATTGGAACAAGATGGGTCTTCAGGAACAAGCTGGATGAACAAGGAAACATAGTCAGAAACAAGGCAAGACTTGTAGCTCAGGGCTACAGTCAGCAAGAAGGTATTGACTATGGTGAGACCTTTGCCCCAGTGGCAAGGCTAGAAGCAATTAGGATTTTATGTGCATATGCATCTTATATGAATTTTAAACTGTTTCAAATGGATGTTAAAAGTGCATTTCTTAATGGAGTAATAAACGAGGAGGTCTATGTCAATCAGCCTCCAGGGTTTGAGGATCCTAAGTTCCCAAACCACGTTTACAAACTCAAAAAGGCTCTGTATGGCCTCAAGCAAGCACCACGTGCTTGGTACGAGAGGCTGACCAACTTCTTACTGACTAGAAATTATGTCAGGGGTCAAGCTGATACAACCTTATTCATTAAGAGAAAGGGTAAAGATACCCTGCTGGCACAAATATATGTAGATGACATCATATTTGGTGCTACTAATGAATCTATGTGCAAGGAATTTAGCAAGCAAATACAGACTGAATTCGAAATGTCAATGATGGGAGAACTCAACTTCTTCCTTGGACTTCAAATTAAACAAGGAAAGAATGGCATATTCATCAGTCAAGCTAAATATGCCAAGGAGATATTGAAGAAATATGAACTAGAACATTGTAAGCCAATATCCACTCCTATGGGCACTGACACTGTCCTCTGTGCTGATGAAAATGGTAAGTCAGTAGACAGCAAGTTGTACCGAGGTATGATTGGCTCTTTACTTTACTTAACAGCAAGTAGACCGGACATTCAGTTCTCAGTATGTTATTGTGCTAGATATCAGGCTAACCCTAAGGAATCCCATTACATAGCTGTAAAAAGGATCCTTAGATATTTGCAAAGCTCAGTTAATGCAGGTTTGTGGTATCCAAATACTCATGACTTTACACTCATTGGATACACTGACGCTGACTATGGCCGAGACAAGCTGGAAAGAAAAAGCACCTCTGGTGGATGCCATTTTCTAGGAAGCTGTCTTGTATCTTGGTTCAGCAAGAAGCAGGCGTCAGTAGCCCTGTCCACAACTGAAGCTGAGTACATTGCTGCTGGAAGCTGTGTTGCTCAAGTCCTATGGATTAAGCAACAGCTTGAAGATTATGGTGTTCAAACAAAGACAATTGAAGTTAAATGCGACAATAAAAGTGCAATTGACCTCTCAAAGAACCCAATCCAGCACAGCAGGATGAAGCATGTCAGCATAAGACATCACTTCATCAGAGATCATGTACTCAAGGAAGAAATCAAGCTGACTTATGTACCAACCGATGAGCAGCTTGCTGATATCTTTACAAAGCCTCTAGCACGAGAGCAATTCAGCATACTGAGAGAAGCCATTGGTATGTTTAATCCACTGTCTTAAATTCCTAAGTAAAAATGTGATATGATGCATGCTGAATGAATGTTAACATGCTGAGTGTTTTAAAGAGTATCTGTCAAAATCACATGCCCAGAAATAAATGCACACTGTGTGAGTTATCTCATGCCGAGTAACTAACCTCTATAACTATCCGTTGAACAAAACTGACTACTCAGAATATGAAACGTTTATAACAACAAACGCTGAGTAAAAGTAATCATTAGCATTCAATGCAAACGCACGCGTCATGACACCTGTACAACGCATGCGCCGAATACGTCTTAAAAGTATCATAAATGTCAGGGTTTCTGCCGATTGGACAACCCAAGGGCAAAATCGACCGAAATTCAAACGGAAACCTAAGTTAAAAAAAATCTATAAATAGTGGGTATTTCCCCACTACCTTCTCTCTACGCGTACTGAACTTTAGAAAGCTTCAGAATTTCCTTAAGCACGTACGAACTTCAAAACCTCCCAAGATGACAAAACCCTCTTTCAACGTCTCCGGTGCCGGTCGTTCCAAGAACACCACCGATGAACCATCTAACAGTAATCCATCAACTCAGCCTTCACCATCCAAAGCTGTTGGTAAAGAACAAGCCACTCAACCTCAGGGAAAACCAGCTAAACCTAGGCAGTACATTCGCGTATTCGAGAATGTACGAGAATGGAAAGTAGAACCTTCACGATGGGTTTCTCAGACCTTCATCGACTCAGAACAACCGTTCTGTGATTGGATAAAGAACAACGGCTGGACCGAGCTGTTCTCCCTGCGTTTTCCCACCTACCCTGACTTGGTTATGGAATTCTACCATAACCTCAAAGCTGACGTAAAAGACCATGACTACTTAGTCACCGAAGTCAGAGGAAAAACCATCTTCATCAACCCAACGTACTTGGGATCCCTACTCAGTCTCAAAACTGAAGGTGCTGAGTTAAGAAAAACTGGTGACCATGAGGACATCTACTATGATGAAACCTTCTGTAAGCCTGCTGGGTACATTGGAGAAGTATCCAGTTCATCCATGGGTCAGCATCAGAAGATGGCCCACTTCCTGCTGGTTCAACTGATCTACCAGAAGATCCACTGCACCAGCTCAGCGTCTCACTTCGAGATGTGCTTTATCTGGCACATGCTGACCTACAAACCAATAAACATGCCAGTGTTTCTCATAGCTGGGTTTCTGCGCAGTACCAACAATCTTCGACTCGGCTCATTGATCACTAAGATCCTAGTTGATTAAAACGTTGACCTTCAAGGAGAAACTTGTGTTAAGGGATCGGAGATCACTGCCGCTTCACTACGTGCTCTCAAATTCAATCAGCCCTTAAAGAAGGGAAAGTCGTTGAGCTGCCTGAAGATCAAGTCGAAGAAGAACTACCTGCTGAGGTGATTGTTCCAGCAAAAGGCAAAAGAACAAAAGCTCCTGCTATCAGAAAAAGGAAGCCTACTGGCACCCCATCTAAGGAAACTGAGCCTCAATCCAACAATCCACACCGAGCAAACTCAAGAAGAAAACATATCACCCGTCAGCTCTGAACCTATCCAACCTGACCATTCCACTGAAGCTGACCCTGCTCACCAAACATCTGGACAACAAACACTTGAGCAGAACTCAACACTAACTCCAGTCCCTGACCCAGCAACCTCTTCTTTACCTGGTCAAACTGATAACTCTCTGGCCACAATAAATGTCACTGAGTCCAGTCAAAGAATCATTGACTCAGTGCAGGCCCTGATTCGAGACATTCAACACTCAACTCCTCCTGCTGCTGCCATTTCTCCAATTGAGTCTACTCAGCCTTCTCAAGTAACTCAACTTCTCAATGAAGTTAAGGAACTTAAAGATCTGCTAAGTCTTCTCCTATCTTCGCAAGCACAGCATGCTAGGCAGGATTCGATAGCTAAACTGGCTGAGATCCAGCTGACCACTGTTCAATGCCTCACTACTCTATCTACCCAGATCCAGAACCTGTCAGCTGTGAATCCCAATCTCACCACGTCTTCTGAGTTAAAGATGGTGTTTGCTCAGCTTCACACTGAACAGAACAAGACAAATGCTCAGCTTGCAAACACATCTCAATGCTCAATGGAGCAACTAAGTGAAGCAGTTCGTCTACTCAACCTTCACAAAGAGGAAATGGACACCGCTCAGCTCAAACAGGATGCGCTACTGACCACTTCCCAGAAATTTTTTGACCATGTCAGACATACGAATCTTCAGCGCGAGCACTACGACACTTCACTTCTCAAAACTTTCCATAACTCTTTTGCTGCGCTGACAGACACAATTACATGGCTGGGAAAAGGACAAGCCTATGTACTCAGTATGCTCAGTGCTGCTGACATCCGTATTAGTCCTGAGGTCCTAAGCAACGGTGCTCCTATTTTTGATGGGTTAGACGAAAGTGCTGATCGCTTGAAGACCTTCTCTGCTGAGCTATCCAGAGCTGTTCTTTTAGACTCCTTCAAGTTGCCTCCACCTGGTGCTGGCAAAACGGGGGAGAAGAAAGATCAGCGAAGAACTCAAGCTGAAGGCAGTCAGCAAAAGAAGAAGAAATAGATAGCGCATTTTAAACATAGTCTATACTTAGTTATTTCCTTCTTCTTATGTATGCTGACTATTCTATGTTATCTAATATAATACTTGCATTATCAATCCAACCAGTGTTACTTATCCTACCATGCTAAGTATTATCTGAATGCATGCTGCGTATAAAAATTAATGTTTGAACTTGTCTAAACTAAACCATTGAACAAATAGATTACTCAGCGCTCTGTCATTACTTCCACTAAATACTGAGTAAAATAGAATATGACCCATAAGCTGACCTATACCTGAAAACTGATCTTAGACTTATTCAATTAAACCTTAGAATGTTTAGAATAAAACTAAGTCAGTAGCTCAGCCCTGACGGGGGAGTTCACTTAATCAAAAAGTTCAACTATCATGGGGGAGCTCAACGCTGAGTTCCTTGCTGATTAGTTTTGCCAACATCAAAATGGGGGAGTTTGTTGAAACACCTTTCCACAGGATTTTGATTTGACAAAATTAATTAAGTGAAATTAAATATTCTACAACACACTAAGTTTAAATGCTTTGATTTATTGTTACTAATGTGTTTGTTCAATGTTGAGTTTATAATTGTTATAAGACATAAAGATCATAAGGCCCAAGCCCTATATGAAAGTCAAAGCCCAAGTCAAACAAGCCCAAGATCACTCAGCCCGCGTATTTCAAAACGCTGCCGTTGAGTATTGAAACGGAGCTCACCAATGAAGGATCGAGAAGATCCACGTAGACAACTTCGGTATGAAGCTGCTGAGCTGTCTCGACAAAACGTACAAGACAGCCGCTGACTACAAAGCAGCTTCCAGACAAAGTATTTCCTCTTTTAGTACAGATCAGAAGACGCAGCAAGCTGTCTGGTTGACGTTACCTAAAATAGAGGAACATACTGTCACACTGACCGAAGAACAGAAGATGCTGGAATCTGATTGGCCAAGAGAACTGCTGACAGACTGAGTGAAAACGACCTGTAGCTGTTTCCCTCCAACGGTTATTTCGAAATTCAAAATAACCAGAAGCACTCACAACTCTCTATAAATAGAGCATTCAGAATCCACATTCAAGAGAGAACTTTGAGCAAAAGCCGTTACGCTGACCAAACGTGTACAAAAGTTCTCCATCAAAAGCAAAGCAAATTCTTACACCAGAAGCTTATTCATTTGTGTAAAAGTCTAGAGTGATTGATCCTCAATCATCTAAGGTGTTCTAGCAATTGTTGTTTAGGACAAATCTTAATCATTTCTATGAATAGAAAGGAGAGGCTGAGTACTCGGTTTTAAGTACTCAGCGGAGAGATTAGGATTGAGTAGAAGTATAGAGGAAGGTACTCTTGTCATACTCAATTGCTGATATTGTAAAAGGTTTGAGGCTCTACCTTTAAAGAGCTCAGTAGAGGATTTGAAATCTCGGAAGTGTTCCGGGGACAGGACGTAGGCTTAGAAGAAGCCGAACCTGGATAAATCTGCTGAGTGAAGTATTTCTAAACCTTAACTCCTTATTTATATTGCTTGCTTAAAACAAACTAACACTGACCAAGTAAAAGAGGTCAAGCGGAGTTGTGCGCTGCCAACGAATTAGTTCAGGAATAGACTCTAAGTGCTATTTCCTGACCTAAGCAATGAAACTGACCTAGTCACTAGTTGACTAAGCCAGTGTCTTGTCGATTGATCAGCGCCGCTGTCATATAATCTTTTCTTAAGAGAAAGAAATTTGCCCTAATCATTTAAAAAGGTCAAATAGTTCCTAACCCCCCCTTGGAACTATATTTGCAACCTTACAAGGGACCAACAATCCTAGCCTCACGTAACATCTCGTTCCATGTCAATCTTAGTCAAATAACACTCTTTGGAGACGCAAACATTGTTCACAAGTTTTTGCATGCATCAATTTCAACTGAGCGTTCAGACTTTTAGAGCACAATTTCAACTGTAATGTCAGGATTGCTGGATGCATCAAATTCAACTGCCTAGGATTCTTTTTATTCCTAAAAGCTAAAAGCAAAAACAAGCAAAAACAAAAACTCAGAAATCCTAAGAATTGAAAACAAACATGCCAAGATCTAAAAGAAAAGAAATGCACACACACAGCCAAGCAAAGTACATTAAAAGTAAAAACATGCAACTCACACAAAATGGCAGAAATCCATGGTTTTCTATCCTATTGCACTCCTCCCCACATTTACGACATGCATTTATTCCAGAAAGGCAAAAAGTAAAGCATAAAGTAAAGTGCAAGAAAGAAAATAGGATAGAAATACTCCCTAGGGGTGGCGATCCATCCAACCCCGAATGTCACTCGCCAAGCTATTGAAATCCAAGCGGAAGTCCTGGAAATCGTAATTGAGCACCTGGATATCCGCTCTATTCTGCTCGCCAACAGCAATGGCCTGCTCCAACCGTTCCTCTAATTCACCAGTATAACCCGGTTGGTAATCCTCGTCCTCCTCCTCCTCAAAACTCGTCTCCATCAGATTTGCTGAACCTGCAGCAGAAGAACTGGCTCCAGCTGTACCTACACCTGCCTTAAAATCTCTAGTCCACTGATATTTCCATATTTCATAGGTGTTTATTTACATTTTAGCCACTGTTTTTAGCCTTTTTCAACTATGTTTGTTTATTGTTTTCGTGTTTTAAGTCAATTTTGTGTTTCCCTTATCTTATGGCATGATTAGTGTTTTTCAGGACTTTTTGGACTTCCTCGGAGCTTTAGGAAGCAATCAAGCATCAACCGAGAGAACGAGGAGCTAAAACGGACCAGGCCGCATGCTGTCTCGCCGAGACAACTTCTGTCTCACCGAGACAGCCTCTGTCTCGCCGAGACAATTTCTGTCTCACCGAGACAGCCTCTGTCTCGCCGAGACAACTTCTGTCTCGCCGAGACAAAGCGCGAACCAGCAACGCAAATCCGGCTCTTTTTGTCTAAATTGCCCCTATGAAGACCTGGAAATATCAATTTTCACTCCTGTAATTTACCTTTTTGCCCTTGCAGCTCTTGTTGGGACTATAAAAGGGAACTAGGTTTTTATCTTTAAGGCTTCTTCTTTTTCTTTTTCTGCTGGAACATCTTTTTGAGAAGCCATTGTAATAGAAAATCATACTTTTGGAAGCTAGTTTTGTGGCTCATTTTATAACAATTGATAACTTTCAATCGAAGATTCGGCGACGATCACACGATCACTAGAGTGACAGTCTAGTTCTCTTCTCCTTTGTACTCTCCTATTGATTTTCAATATAATTATGGATTTCGTTTTTATCATTGTGATTGTGTTAAATTGTATATCCATGAGCTAATCTCCATCCAATATGGGATGGAGGTGAATTTGGTGTGAATGATTATATTTAGGTTTGGAGTTAAGGCCTGATTTGACTGTCAATTGTAAACTGATTGTCTGTACTTAATGTCTTTATCCGAGAGGAAATAGAATTCTAGATAGATTTGAGACCGATAGGATAGAATCTATTCCGAACCCGTACAGTCAGACCTCGCTAGGACACTAGGAGTGCGGTTTTTACTCGGGCTACGGCTTAGGGTTCAACCAAATAGAACTTTATAATGCTTCACATGTTAGAGAACATATTGCCTAACCAAGCTATTGTTTGAACATATGTGAATAGAGGTCTTAGAATACTGATCACATTCATACCTTTTCTAGAATGGTTGCCGTTACAATTCGACATGATTTAATAACTCTTAACTCTCAACCTAAATATATGATTTAGCCAAAGGATCCGAAACCCCAGATTTCTCATCCATTTATCCCATCATTTGTTATCCTTAGTATTGATTTTCCATTCTTTATAATTAATTGCGTATTCAGTTAATGCCAAATTCGTCCAATTTCTGTTTGTCTTGACACTTTGACGTTTGATTAGACTTAGTGGCTCTGCATTCTTGTCTCTCTGTGGGTTCGACCTGTGCTTGCACACTTTATTACTTGTTGCGATAGGTTTATGCTTGACCTTAATTTTGCTATATATCCAAAAAGCATCAAGTTTTTGGCGCTGTTGCGGGGGAGGCACGCGAGTGCACATTAAGTCAAAAGAATTGAAATTTGATCTTGACGTTTAATTTATTGTTGCTTTTATTTCTTGTTAGTTTATGCACCGACGTTCTCGAAGTTATTCACCTTTGCGTTTTGACCCTGACATTGACAAAACTACGCGCAGGTTAAAAAAGGAACGCAGATAGCAGGTTAGGTTGGAAGAAATTGATAACCCCCTTGAGGAAGAAGCCCCTCAATCGGAGGAGATGGCCGACCCACCTTCTATTATGGACCTTCTCAAGGCCACAAGGCCTGCAGCCACCTCTAGCTTGGTGCAACCCACCATTGCGGCAGCTTCCTTTGAGATCAAACCAGCAATGATCCAAATGATCCAAAATTCGGGACAATTCGGTGGAGAATATCATGAGGACCCTAATGCCCACTTGAACAAATTCACCCTTTATTGTAGCACTTTCAAGTATAACAATGTTACTGCTGAAGATGTTTATATGACATTGTTTCGTTTTTCCTTGAAGGATGAAGCAGCAGATTGGCTCGCCTCATTGGAGCCGGGATCCCTAGCAGATTGGGACAGCACGGTAAGTGAATTCCTAGCCAAGTATTTTCCGCCGTCCAAGACAGCCCAATTCAAGAGCGATATTAACTGTTTCAAACAGTTTGAGAGCGAAAATCTGCACTTGGCTTAGGAACGATTCCAAAAACTCCTACGGAAGTGCCCACATCATGGGTTTGAAAAGCACCATTTGGTACAACTCTTTTACTCTGGTATTTCCTCTGCTAACAGAGCTTCTTTGGATGCAGCTGCAGGTGGTAACTTATTCAGTAAGACTGCTGCAGTCGCTTATAGCCTTGTGAAGGAGCTAGCAGAGCGTAGTGCGCACTGGCAGATAGAGAAGCCAACTCCAAGGCGGGGTGTATTTGCTGTGGAGGCCCCGTCATCAAAATCAGTAGGAACATCAGAGTCGGATTCTCAGGTAGCAGCTCTGGCGGAAAAGCTTGATCTTGTCTTGGCTGAAATGAAAAAGTCTGAACCAACACCCGCACCGGTCTTCAAATGTGAAATCTATGTGGGAGAGCACAGAAGCACAGAATGCCCCATAGTGCTAGAGCAAGTCAATTATATGAAACATAATGGCCCTTACCAGAACAATTACAACCCCGCCTGGAGACAAAATCACCCGGGATTCAGTTGGTCCAATAATCAAGCAGCTTTAGGCCCACCTGGATTTCAGAACTCCAATCAAGGGACATCTTCGGCACTACCTCAGCAAAATCAGAACCAATACCAAAAGAAGAAAGACACTCTGGAAGACAAGGTGGACGCCATGATAAAAGTGTTGGGAGCAATAGATGGGAGAGTCTTAGGAATGGAAACTCGCATGGTCCAGAATGAAGCTCACACGAAGCAGTTAGAGACGCAGTTGGGCCAAATGGCGAGAAATAACTCTGAACGTCCTGTGGGACAACTACCCCCAAACAGTGAGCAAAATCCGAAGGAAAGGGTCCATGCCATCCAACTTAGAAGTGGCAATCAGGTAAGAAGCGGACTAGGAGACTCGGTCGACGAAATTGCGACTCCACCCGAGTTGTCTCGGCGAGACACCATAGTGTCTCGGCGAGACAACCCGCCGTTGGAGGCGTCTCGGCGAGACACTATAGTGTCTCGGCGAGACGCCCCCTCTGGGTCGCACCTCACCGACAAAAGTCCCCCAGTCGCTCCCGCTCCAAACCAGGTAAGTATCTCTAACCCTAAACTATTTGCAGACCCAAATGTTCAGCCTACCAAGGTACCCCTACCTTATCCAAGTCGCAAGACTAAATTAGATAAGGAATATGCAAAAATTTTAAATGTGTTTAAGAAAATTGAAATCAATCTTCCTTTTCTTGAACTAATTGAAAACATGCCTATTTATGGGAAATTCCTTAAGGAACTAATCACAAAAAAACGGAAGTTAGGGGACCATGAGACCGTAATGTTGAGCCAGGAATGCTCTGCCATGTTAAGCACAAATTTGCCCAAAAAATCTAAAGATCCTGGCAGCTTTAGCATTCCTTGCACCATAGGTAGTACACATTTCAAGTATGCACTTTGTGATCTGGGTGCCAGTATTAATTTGATGCCACTCTCTGTATACAGGAAATTGGGAATGGGAGATCCGAGTCCAACTTCAGTGAGTATTCAACTGGCAGATCGTTCCATACGGAGGCCGATCGGAATTGTTGAGGACTTACTCGTGAAAGTTGGCAAGTTCATCTTCCCTGCAGACTTTGTAATCCTAGACATTGAGGAGGATGATCAGGTACCCATCATCTTGGGAAGACCGTTCCTAGCAACAGGAAGGACACTGATCGACGTGGAAGAAGGAAAGCTATTCCTTCGACTACACGATGAGAAAGTGGAATTCAGCGTTGTGAAATCAATGAAGTATCCGGTAGACACTTCTTCTTGTAATTTTATTTGTACTAATGATGTCATTGTTGAAGATGTCTTCCAGGAAGATCAGGAACAAAGTCTAACACCTGCTGAGATCACTGTGCCAGAAAGTGAACTTATCAAATTAAGTGAGTTAGAAGCGGAAAAGTGTTATTGGATTCGACACGTTGAGGAATTAGTAAGTAATTCTGGTTCCATACCAAAACCCTCCATTGAAGAGCCGCCGACCCTTGACCTTAAACCCTTGCCTGTTCACCTTAAGTATGCGTTTCTACAACCACCTATGTCCTTGCCTGTAATTGTTTCTTCTGAGCTGACCAGGGATATGGAGGAACAGTTAATTACTGTTCTACGCACACATAAGAGAGCTTTTGGATGGCAGATGACAGACATACAAGGAATTAACCCTTCCTTGTGTACCCACAGGATTTACATGGAGGACGAGATTAAACCAACTGTTCAACCACAGCGACGATTGAACCCCAAAATGAAGGAAGTGGTGAAGGCTGAAGTGATCAAGCTCTTAGATGCAGGTATAATTTTACCCATTTCTGACAGTCCGTGGGTCAGTCCTGTGCAGGTGGTTCCAAAAAAAGGCGGAACTACAGTGATGTTGAATGAGAAAAACGAACTGATCCCTGTGAGGAAGGTGACTGGTTGGCGTATGTGCATAGACTACAGGAAGCTGAATGACACCATAAGGAAAGACCATTCCCACTTCCATTCATAGATCAGATGTTAGAGCGAATGTCAGGTAAGTGTTTTTATTGCACTGTAGATGGTTATTCGGGCTATATGCAAATACCGGTCGATCTGAAAGATCAGGAAAAGACCATTTTTACATGCCCCTACGGGACCTTTGCATACAGACGAATGCCATTTGGCCTGTGCAACGCACCCGCCACATTCCAAAGATGCATGACAGCAATCTTTAGTGACATGGTTGAGCAGTTCATGGAGATATTCATGGATGACTTTTCCATATTTGGACCTACTTTTGAAAGTTGTCTGAAAAGTCTAGAGTTGATGTTGCAACGTTGTGAGGACACTAGCCTAGTTCTTAACTGGGAGAAGTGTCAATTTATGGTCAAAGAGTGCATAGTGTTAGGACATAGAGTGTCCGAAAGGGGGATAGAGGTCGACCCTGCAAAAATCGAAGTAATAGATAATTTACCTCCCCCTTGTAATGTTAAAGCAGTTAGGAGTTTCCTGGGACATGCAGGATTTTATAGGCGGTTTGTTAAAGATTTTTCAAGAATTGCTAGGCCTTTAACTCAATTGCTTTTGAAAGATGCTGACTTTGTTTTCACCACTGAATGCTTAAACGCCTTCAATGAACTTAAAGAGAAATTGGTAAAAGCTCCCATTATGGTTAGTCCAGATTGGGACAAGCCGTTTGAGCTAATGTGTGATGCGAGCGATACAGCTGTAGGTGCATGCTTGGGTCAAAAGAAAGATAAAATTTGTCAACCTATTTGTTACGCTAGTAAGACTTTAAATGAAGCTCAGGTGAATTACACCACCACATAGAAAGAATTGCTAGCTATCATTTTTGCTTTAGACAAGTTTAGGTCTTATCTTGTGCTTTCTAAGATTATTGTGTATACTGACCATGCTGCCTTGAAGTATTTGTTTTCTAAACAGGACGCAAAGCCTAGACTCATTCGTTGGATACTACTGCTCCAGGAATTCGATTTAGAAATAAGGGACAAGAAAGGAGTCGAGAATGTGGTAGCTGACCACCTATCCCGCTTGGAGAACAAAGAGGACGAGATGATCCTCTCTGAGGACATCAAGGAATCTTTTCCCGACGAAAAGTTAATGGCAATTTTATCAGTTCCATGGTTCGCTGACTATGCTAATTTCATTGCAGGAAGGGTCATACCTCCAGATCTGAGCTATCAGCAGAGAAAGAAATTCCTACATGAGGTAAAACAGTACTACTGGGAGGATCCTTTCCTATGGAAGGTATGTGGCGACAATATCATTCGGCGTTGTATCCCTGAAAGCGAAACAGAATCAGTCCTAGCCTTTTGCCATTCTAGAGAGGTAGGTGGGCATCATGGCCCGACCAAAACTGCAGCTAAGGTATTACAATCTGGCCTATTTTGGCCCACCCTTTTTGCCGATGCTGCTAGATTTGTGAAGTCATGTGATAATTGCCAACGAACTGGAAGTATAACAAAGAGAAATTAAATGCCCCTTAGTCCTATTTTGATATGTGAAATCTTTGATGTCTGGGGGATAGATTTCATGGGTCCCTTCCCCAAGTCTTTTAACAATGAATATATTTTGGTGGCAGTCGATTACGTGTCAAAGTGGGTGGAAGCTGCTGCCTTACCAAGTAATGATGCGAGGGTTGTAACTAAGTTCTTGCAAAAGAACATTTTTACACGTTTTGGCACCCCTCGCACCATTATTAGTGATGGTGGCTCACACTTCTGCAATAAGCTTTTCTCACAACTTTTGCAGAAATATGGAGTCACACATAAGGTGGCCACACCTTACCACCCTCAAACTAGTGGCCAGGTAGAAGTGACTAACAGAGAGTTGAAAAGCATCTTAGAAAAAACAGTGAATCTCTCTAGAAAAGACTGGTCTTTAAAAATCGACGACGCTTTGTGGGCATACAGGACCGCGTTTAAAATGCCAATTGGCATGTCTCCCTACAGATTGGTGTATGGAAAGGCATGTCATTTTCCTGTAGAACTAGAACACAAGGCCTTTTGGGCCACCAGGTTTCTAAACTTTGATAACAAGATTGCAGGTGAACAACGATTGTTGCAGTTGGATCAATTGGAGGAATTTCGATTAGGAGCATATGAGAATGCGAAGATTTACAAGGAGCGAATGAAGAAGTGGCATGACAAGCGGATCATAAAGCGTAACTTTGAGCCAATGGACAGAGTTCTGCTATTTAACTCCCGGATAAAGCTATGGCCTGGTAAGCTGAAGTCCAGGTGGAGCGGCCCATTCTCCGTAGTTCGAGCTTTCCCATCTGGTATGGTTGAAATCAAAGACGATAAGAATCAGACGTTCCAGGTTAACGGTCAGAGGTTGAAATGCTATGATGACGGACCTCGAGTAATTGAGCATCTCCATCTGGATGATCCGTCCTGAGGGAGAAGGACAGTCTATAAGCTCCATAGACTATAAAATTGAGCGCTCCTGGGAGGCACCCCAGACTAGAACCTCTTTACATTACAATTTTATTTTTCTTTCGTACTCTTTCCTTCACTTTTGAACATTTTAATTATACATAGTTTTATGCTTAATTTTTGAGAATTTTTTCTTCCTTTTCGCGTTGTGTCTCGCCGAGACACTATATGTCTCGCCGAGACAAGGCGGACACTACTATCGCAAGAAGCACGTCCAGCGCTGTGTCTCGCCGAGACACCGTGTGTCTCGCCGAGACACCAGTTGTCTCGCCGAGACACATCGTGGATCCAGGCCGATGGGCTTTGGATCCACCCACTTTACCCTATAAATACCCCCTAAACTCTTCCCTTCAAACCCTAGCCGAACCCCCACCTTCTTTACCCCCAATTTCTTCCCCAAAACCCTACTTTCTCTCCTTACACCTCCATCCTAACCCTTAAGCTTCATCTCCTACCTCTTTCTTCACCTCCCCTTTCACCCAAACCTCACTTCTTCATCTCTCCCCACCATTAACATATTTTTCTTTTGATTTCTTTTCCATTTTGGTAAGTTTTCTTACAAGTCATTTATTTTGATGTAGTTTTCTTCAATGTTGGTGCTTATTTGTCTTGTGCATTTATCTTAGTTTCTTCTCCAATTTTTCTATTCATGTTCTCTTCCTCTTCCTATTTCTTTTTTTTTTTGTAATCAGGTCATGGCAGAATCATCCAGGCACACGCGTTCCAAGGGCAAGAAACGAATGGTCGAGGAGCAAACACCAGTTGCCGACCCTGGGCAGCTCTGATGGAGGGCCCTCCGTCCTCCTCGGCCCCGAGCCTCGTCACAGCAAGCAGACACTCCGTACCCTTCTGAACTCTCACGTAAGTATCTCTGCCCATTTTCCATAAAATCTGTTGATGAGGGCGAACTATACTTGAAATTCAAGGATTATAAACTTGCTCACCCTCGTTATTTTGATTGGCCCTTGCTTGAGAAAACGGGTAAGGAAGAGGGGATCAAAGAGATCCTAACCCGAATGGGATGGAAGAAACTAGATGATAGAAGGTATAAATTGTATAAATTCTATGTTGTAGAGTTCTTTACCACCCTACGAATCGACACTGACGATGAGGGTGCAAAAACTCTACACTATAGAATTGATAACACTGAGTCAAAATGGACTGAGGACGAGTTTAATAAGGTCATGGGTTTTAAGGAGGGTGATTACACCGAATGGGATAAGGACCTCACTAATAAAGATGTTTGGTTTGAGCTTTCAGGAATTTTTGAGTTTAAGAAAAATAAAACAGTAAATAAGAATATCACTGACCCTCAAACCCGATTAATGCATAAATGGATAACATTCAACCTAGTCGGCCTCCCCGAGGCCGACAAAGTTAGTGAGGCCGACCTCTTACTCCTTTGGTGTATGACATAAAACAAACCTCCTCGAATGGCCCACTTTATTTGGACTTTAATGGCCGGAGTTCGCTTTTCTAAGCGCACCTCCCTCCCTTTTGGCCATATCATCTCCCGTCTAGCAGTATGTGAGGGAACCATGGACACCTTCAAGTTAAAAGAATCTGAAAATTTTAAACTGTTAGATGCGAATTATCTGTTGCGTGCTGAGCTCCTCCGCAAGTCGGGGTTGTGGTGGACAGAAATTCAACCTGCAGGTACAGGTTCCTCTGAGCCGATGGCGCTTAGCTCCGAAGAGGAGGATGACGAATATCAAGAGGAGTCGGAAAGCGGCTTTGAGGAGCGAATGACTAACATGGAAGCCAATTTGGAGCAGTTGACATATGAATTCCGCGATTTCCGCATGGACGTCAATGGATTCATGTCCGATATGCGCGGCTGGATGGATCGCCACCCTTGAGGGAGTCCCTATCCTATTTTATTTTCCCTTTGATATATTTTGTAGCTTTACTTTTCTGCATTTTCAGGAGTAAATGCTTGTTTTAAGTGTGGGGAGGGGAAAATTTGGATAGAAAATTACATGTCGATAGTCTTCCTGTCTTATGTGTGTTTAAACTGTTTGTGTGTTATCTGCTGTCCCCGTGTCTGGCGTGTCTGTCTGCCTGCTTTGATGTTTTGTTATGTCTTGTAGAGTCAATATCCAAGCCTCCCCTTGAAACCTTAAGTCTTGGTTCTTCGCTTGACATGGATGAAACACTTTAGAATTATTATATTACATATCCCCTCGGAAACTTCATCGAAAGACAAATTACACAAACAGGCCATCTTAGTTTTACCTTTGAATAATTGATGATGAAGTCGTATTTCCAGTACTTAATTTTGATACTTAGTGCAATTTAAGTAGCCCACCTTTAAGAAAATGATGGAAGCCGAAATTGTGAAATCTGAGTGTCAACCTAAGCTGAAATCGTGCTACCGAAAAAAAAAAAACCTCTTTTCGCCCTACTCCAATGCCTACATTCAATAAGTGCAATTGCACAAATAAATTCTGGGTATGAGTATGCATAGCATCTTGGTTTTGTGGTTGGGTTGTATGACCGGGGGTATGTCACCCATGCGTTTCAACCGGTACAAAAGGCCCCCCACATTGGAAAGAAAATGGAAAGAGGGAATCTAATTCTTCAAACACCTTGGTTCTGTGATCGGGTTGTATGACTGGGGGTACGTTACCCATGTGTTTCCTCCAGTACAAAAGGCCCCTCACACTGCCGAACTGTTGTTTTAATCACTTCTAGCTTAGCAACCATAGAAATCTAACTCGAAGGTTCACGATGAATGGTCCGGTTGTTCATTTCTGGCTAAACGAAATTAAGTTTCTATCTATTTTCTTAGAGTTGGGGCTGCTGAAATTACTTTTGAGAATGAATTGTCACAAGGTAACCACTCTACCATTTTCGGTTCAAAGGTAGTCAGTAAAGTGTCTTGTTTGGAAATAATCCGGAAATGTCAAGAGACCGAGGGCTATGTGATTTAATTCTTTCTAAAATGTCCGTCCTTCTTGCTTGAGGACAATCAAGATCTAAGTGTGGGGAGGTTGATATTTCCATATTTCATAGGTGTTTATTTACATTTTAGCCACTGTTTTTAGCCTTTTTCAACTATGTTTGTTTATTGTTTTCGTGTTTTAAGTCAATTTTGTGTTTCCCTTATCTTATGGCATGATTAGTGTTTTTCAGGACTTTTTGGACTTCCTCGGAGCTTTAGGAAGCAATCAAGCATCAACCGAGAGAACGAGGAGCTGAAACGGACCAGGCCGCATGCTGTCTCGCCGAGACAGCCTCTGTCTCGCCGAGACAACTTCTGTCTCGCCGAGACAAAGCGCGAACCAGCAACGCAAATCCGGCTCTTTTTGTCTAAATTGCCCCTATGAAGACCTGGAAATATCAATTTTCACTCCTGTAATTTACCTTTTTGCCCTTGCAGCTCTTGTTGGGACTATAAAAGGGAACTAGGTTTTTATCTTTAAGGCTTCTTCTTTTTCTTTTTCTGCTGGAACATCTTTTTGAGCAGCCATTGTTATAGAAAATCATACTTTTGGAAGCTAGTTTTGTGGCTCATTTTATAACAATTGATAACTTTCAATCGAAGATTCGGCGACGATCACACGATCACTAGAGTGACAGTCTAGTTCTCTTCTCCTTTGTACTCTCCTATTGATTTTCAATATAATTATGGATTTCGTTTTTATCATTGTGATTGTGTTAAATTGTATATCCATGAGCTAATCTCCATCCAATATGGGATGGAGGTGAATTTGGTGTGAATGATTATATTTAGGTTTGGAGTTAAGGCCTGATTTGACTGTCAATTGTAAACTGATTGTCTGTACTTAATGTCTTTATCCGAGAGGAAATAGAATTCTAGATAGATTTGAGACCGAGAGGATAGAATCTATTCCGAACCCGTACAGTCAGACCTCGCTAGGACACTAGGAGTGCGGTTTTTACTCGGGCTACGGCTTAGGGTTCAACCAAATAGAACTTTATAATGCTTCACATGTTAGAGAACATATTGCCTAACCAAGCTATTGTTTGAACATATGTGAATAGAGGTCTTAGAATACTGATCACATTCATACCTTTTCTAGAATGGTTGCCGTTACAATTCGACATGATTTAATAACTCTTAACTCTCAACCTAAATATATGATTTAGCCAAAGGATCCGAAACCCCAGATTTCTCATCCATTTATCCCATCATTTGTTATCCTTAGTATTGATTTTCCATTCTTTATAATTAATTGCGTATTCAGTTAATGCCAAATTCGTCCAATTTCTGTTTGTCTTGACACTTTGACGTTTGATTAGACTTAGTGGCTCTGCATTCCTGTCTCTCTGTGGGTTCGACCTGTGCTTGCACACTTTATTACTTGTTGCGATAGGTTTATGCTTGACCTTAATTTTGCTATATATCCAAAAAGCATCATCCACACACCAGAGTTGTGAATAATACTCGCTCTATGCAGATAAGATGGACTAAGTAATAAGAATGGAATGCTTGGTTTTTCGGCTAACTCTACGTGAAGCCTTTCGCAAAATTCCATGCGTGTAATGATAGCCCCGAATGGGAATGCAGTCCACTTAGTAAAGCGGAAATTAGCCATTTGCCTCCAAAGGATGTGGGCCATCCGGGCAGGACGACCCTTTTTCATACACCACAAAAGAAGGAGGTTTGTTTCAGTGACCTTGTCAGCATCCCTCTGACCACACAGATTAAATGATATCCACTTGTGCATTAGACGGTCCATTGGGTCCGTCAGACTCATATTCGTGGCAGTGGATTTACTGTAATGTGCCTCCCTAGATATTTCAGTGAAGTACTGTTTGTGTGATAAATCATTTTCCCATTTAGTAACATCGACCTCCTTGAAGTCGAAGGCCATGTTCATTGTTTCCTCGTCCCAAGCATACTGATTGTTATTAAAACGAAAATGTAAAATTTTATCCCCGTCATCGTTTGTCTCATATCTAAGAGTTGTGTAGAACTCTAAGATATAAAAGGGAGACAAAGGACGACGACGTCTATCAATCACAAGCCAACCCATATTATGTAAATAAGCGTGAACACGCTCCTGGAACACACATTTTTCTAACCAATCCCAATAAAAAAGCGAGGTATTGAACATTGATAATTTTTTATTTTTTTGTACAATTTACCCTCGTCTACAGAAAGCAATAGTAAAGGACACTTAAACCTTTGAGAAAGCGTGCATGGGTGATATCGATTGGCATTTTGTGGGGGGATAGTAGGAGGGTGGGGTGGATCATCAATAACTCGTGCACGAACTGATCCCGGGATTAGTTCCAACTCCTCGGGGAGTGTATCAGTTCGGCGGTGGGTGCGTCTTCCGTTCTGATCTGCCATTGTATCTACAAAAGAAGAAAATAAAAACACAAAAGAATAACAAAAAGCAACTAAAGTCAATATCTACAATTAAACAAAAATTCCTAAAAGATGAAGTTAGTGAAATTATACAAGCTATTAATCAACAAAACTTAATTGAAACAATAAAAAGCAAAAACGAACCTCAAACACCAATAATACAACACAATTACAAAGGGAAGAAAATGTGAGAAGAAAGAGGAAGGAAAGCCTAAACATGCAAATCCCTAATTTCCCAAAACCAAATCAAGAAGCCAACAAGCAAATTCAACCAAAATCAAAAAAATTAAACCAAAATAAAGCTTACCAACTAAAAACTTTGAAGAAAATGGAGTGAAATAAAGAAAGGAGGAGGAGAGGTGGTGAAGGTTTGAAGTGGGAAAAGCTTTAAATAGTGAAAATAGAAGGGATTTTGGGGTATTAATTGTTGGAAGGTGGGAAGATGGGAGTTGTGGAGTTGTTTGGGTAGGAGATGAAGAGATGGAAGAGGGAAGAAGAAGGTTAGGGTTTAGGAAGAGAGAGAGAGAGAGCAAATGAATTTGGAGGAGAGAGAGAAGTGGGAGTAATGTAGTGGTAGGGGAGAAGAAGGGTTAGTAAAATAGGTAAAGGGGGTTTAAATTGGGTAAAAAGGGGGGTTATGGAGGGGTTGGTTCGGCCAACCTCTCATTGAGCCGCCCAAGATTTTCCTTGAGCGGCTCTATGTGTCTCGACGAGACATCCCCCTGTCTCGACGAGACGTCCCTTGTCTCGGCGAGACAAGGACGAAAAATCCTATTTATTATTATTTTTAATTAATAATAAAAATAAAACCTATAACAATAAAAACTAAATTTTAATAAAAGATCAAAAGAAGAAAAATAACTAAAGAAACAAAATTCTAATAATGAAAAATTAATAAAAAAAAGATAGTTTGATAGGAACTTTAAAGCAAAAATAATGTTAAAAAATTGTACTCATCTTTGGGGTGCCTCCCAACAGTGCTCAATTTTATAGTCTTTAGAGCTTAAGACTGTCCTTCCCCCTCGGGATGCTGGTGGTATTCTTTCTCTTGGATTTGGCTCATTGTTCGGCGGCAGTTGCCCTGTTGCTCGCTCAGAATTCATCTTCGCCAGCTGGCTTATCTGAGTTTCTAGCCCTTGTAGAAGGCCTCGTTGTTGGCTAACCTGCCTTCTATGGTTCCAAGAATCTTCACCATTGCACCAATCTTTTCCTCCATTCCACTCTTGGGTCTCGACCCCTGATTCTGGTTTTGGTTCTGCTGAGGTGGTGGAGCTGCAAATCCTGGTGGTCCCAAAGCTGCTTGATTATTGGACCAACTGAAGCCTGGATGGTTTTGCCTCCAGGGGGTGTTGTATGGTCCAAACTGCTTGATGTAATTTACCTACTCGATGACCATCGGGCACTCTACATTCTTATGCCCGCCACTGCAAACCTCACATTTTGCAACCACTTCTGGTGTCTTCAGCTGAGCTACCAGGGGATCCATCTTTTCTGTCAGTGCTGCAATCTATGGATCAGGTTCTGCAGGTGTAATCGAGGCAGTAATAGCAAACACGCCCCTCCTCTAACTTGGCTTCTCTATCTGCCAATGTGCACTCCTCTCGGCCAGCTCCTTCACCAGACTGTAAGCTTGAGCTGCCGTCTTGTTGAAAAGGTTACCTCCCGCTACTGTATCGAGTGAAGCTCTGCTAGCTGAAGTAATGCCTGAGTAGAACAAGTCAACAAGATCGTGCACTTTGAAACCATGGTGGGGGGCACCTCCTTAACAATTTCTGGAATCTCTCCCAAGACAGATGCAGGTTCTCACTCTCAAACTGCCAGAACGATGTGATGTCGCTTTTGTACTGTGCAGTCTTTAACAGAGGGAAAGACTTTGCCAAAAATGCGGCCAGTGTAGTTTCCCAATCTGTGAGAGAGCATGTTGCAAGTGAGCTCAGCCAGTCTGCAGCATCATCCTTCAATGAAAATTTGAACAGCTTCAAGAAAACCTGTTCGGGCATCACATCTTTGTTCTTGAAGGTGCCGCAGTACTCTATAAACTTGTTGAGGTGTGCGTTAGGATCTTCATGGTAATCCCCACAAAACTGACCCAAATTTTGGATCATCTGAATCATTTTCGGTTTGATCTCGAACGAAGCCGCGATGATCTCGGGATCAAGGATGCTCGAGGTAGCAGTAGGCCTCTTCGCCTTAAGGAACTCCATAATAGATCGGTCTGCCATTGGTTCTTCTTCACAACTTTCCTTAGGGATTGTTGTGTTAAAATCCTTGTTGGCCCTCTATCTGATCAAGGCTGCCTAGCGTTCTTTCCTTATCCTACGAGAAATACGATCAATGTCAGGATCAAACTGTAATGGAGAATGACTCTGAGAACGTCGGTTCATAGCAAGCTAAATAAACAAATATACCAATCTAAATTAAACTAATCACAATTACAATAGTCCCCGGCAACGACGCCAAAAACTTGATGCTCGTAAAGTATATATCAGTTAATAGGACAAGTGTATCCTATCGCAACAAGTAATATAGTGCTAAGCACAAGATCGAACCACAAAGACTATTATCCTAATTAGTTAATTCAAAGGGTAAATCTATCTATTTAGCGGAGTTGAATAGCAATTTGGTTTTAAGACAAATAAAATAAATATCTATCTAAGGAAAGCAGTAAACAGAACAAGTCACAAGGTGGATTGTGATTTATGGTAAGTTACAACCTAGAATAGGGAATTCATTGGTTAATTCCCAAGTATGGGTTTAAAGGACTTCAGGTTTAAGCTCTACTAGTGATTGAAGGTAATTGTCCTAATAATAAGACAAATGTGATCCATATTCATCTATCCTATTCACATGCATTCGGGTGACGGCTTGATTAGGCATATACCTTAGGTCATGCAAAGCATTAGGTCTTTTGACAATTAAGACTAAAGCAGTGGCCCAGTCACGTAGCCTTACTCCTAGTGGTCTCTAGCAAGGTCAGATTAACACAGATTCCATATAGACAATTCTGTGGTCAGGTTTTCATTTATCTATAATCCTATCTAAGTCAGGTTCATAGGCATTAAGCGCAATTATGTACATTAAGCAGACTAGTTAGTCATCATCGATTCTCATTCTAGCATTAATCCTATTCCTGGCATTATCTAGGCATTAAGCATGCATAATCTGATCAATCAAGAGTGAATACAAAAAACCCTAAGTCCTAATCATACATAATCATTCAACTAATTTCATCCCCATCCTAGATTGGATGGGGATTAGCTCATAGACAAACTAATCATATCAATCATGCAATTAAGAATAAATGAAGGCATTCTTGATTAAATGTAAATAAATAAAGATAAAAGGGAAGGAGAAAGAAATTCTAAAACCCGTTTGTCTGATTACAATGTAAACAAGGTAGATCCTCCACCCTTAGAGCTTGTTATTCGATGAATTAAAGCTAAGCTAAAACTGAATTAAAATATGAAAGCTGAAAAATATTGAAAGTATCTAAGGAATTAATTAAATGTCTAATCTCCCCGAAGAACTGAGAATAGCTCCCTATTTATAGACATAGGGAGAAAACCCTAGGTCTCCGGGAGGTACAACGGTCATTTCCTACACTTAAAAAGGGGGTTTTAGGCTTAGGATTCGAGATTCCAGCAGGGGAGAGGCGTTTTTGCGCCTCTCCCACCTCGTGTCGTCGAGACACATGTTGTCTCGTCGAGATGAGTGCCTATCTCATCGAGACATCTAGTGTCTCAACGAGACACCTTTGTGTCTCGATGAGACAGGCACCTAAATGGGGCAGAATGTCTGGTTTTTCTCCGTTTTGGTCCATGGGCTTCCGAAATTTGCTCTAATGGTCCCTGACGAATCCCAAAAGTGCTCCGACAGTCCCTGAATTGTCCAGAAATGCTCCAAAAGGCTCGGGTCTGGTTCAGGAATGCTCAAATAGTCCTGAAAATACAGAAAATGCCATAAATAACGGAAATTGCTAAATTTAACTAAAAAATAACAAAACGATACTGAAATCGAATAGAAACAAAGCGAAAACGATCTAAAACGATCCTAAAAACACTATAAAATTGGGAGCTATCAACGTGCATGTGAAGGCAAGTGTACCTTAGTCGTGTATCAAGTAATAAAGTGAAAGTAGAGTATCGTTGCCACGAGGATGGTGATTATAAGTACTAATCTCTTTGCTTACTATCTATTATTTAAACAATCGAAAGGTAGAGTTTGTTGGACAACCAAGCTAAGACTTAAGCAAGAAATGAAATGAAAATTATACAAATTTGATGAGAGATTGCTTATATTGAAAGAAACTAAGGCTTCTAGCTTCACTTAACCTCTTTGCTTGGTAATAATACTTAACCCCTTTTAAGTTGTTTTATCCTTTTTAAGATGGCGATTTTTCTTATTAAGTAATAGATTCTCGAGATTGGCTCTAAACTCTTGATTAATTACTTTCTCTTGGTTCGGCTCAAGTAATTAATCTAGAGAAGCATTAATTTTTATTAATTTAAACCTTTTTAACCTACTTTACCTTGGTCCGGCTAAAGTGATTACTTAAGATTCAAGAAAAACCGCTCGAGTAATTAGTTATAAACTTTCGATTAATTTCTTTCACTTGGTCCGACTCAAGTAATTAATCCAAAGAAGCATTAATTTTTCTTAATTCCAAACCTTCGATTTATTATTTTCTCTTAGTCCGGCTCAAGTAATAAATCTAAGATTTGTGATGAGATTCATAAAAAACCTTGGAAAACCAATAAGCTACACTAAATGGTCATTAGGTCCAACTTATGAATTTTGATTAATCAATTTAATCACGGTCAATATAAACGATTAATTATATTCAAGTAGGAATTGGGCCCATCACCTACAAGCATTAAGAATCATAAGTTAGTTCTCAAAAGGGATAAATATAGCTTAAATAGGTTAAACGTAATTACCACATAATTAAGGTTAAGATCCACTTTTAGCCTTAGTTAAAGGGGTTTTAGCCCATAATTAGATTAAAACACACCTTACAAAGATAGATAATGGAGTTGATAGTAACAAAAGAGATTGAAGTTTAGAAGAAACCGTAATGACGATTGCCGAACAAACTTATTCGGTAACTTAAAACTTACTTTTATTGGATGAACTTTTGCACAAACAACAACTTGAGCACAACAACAATCAGAACAACACATACAACTGATATTTGAAGAGAAAAATTAGCAAAATAATATTATAGAGAGAGGAATTTAGCCTAAGCTTGGTGTTTTCTCAAATGGCTCCCAAGGTCTCCTTTTATAGTAAAATGGTATACATAATTCCAAAGACCAAGTCTCCTTATGGCCTCCCACTCCCTAATCTTCTGAATTCAGTCTTTAAAGAGGGTGGTGGAAGACTTTGACAATTTAGGAGTTGAAATATGTAAAGGTGGGAAACGAATCATAGGCTTCAACATGTTCATCAACTTGGGATAATTTTCTAGGCTGTTACACTTCAAATTTGGAGATGATTATTATAGTCATTTGTACATCTTTCTCTTAGCTTTTCAACGCATTTTGAATCGCCTCAATCCAAGTCCGTATGAGGGAGATAAGTTGAAAATATGAAAATGTGTCAAATCTGTCATAGTGTGAACAATTGGACTTTTATCTTACAGCACCCATCCGCGATGGGTGCATGCTGGATGTCACTAAAACTCCTTTTTTCTGGTCCCTTTTACTCCCGAGTTGTCGCCTTAAGTCCCGACTTGGTTATTTGTGCTGAAAACCTTGCGAAAGTGCCTAAAAAAACACACAAAGTGGCTTAGATACATAAAATGAAGAAAATATACAAAACTCATTATTAAAATTTATTAAAATGGTACAAAATAACTAGTAATTAAATACTAAAAATGCTATAAACTACGACGATAACATCTAATAAGCGAGTGTTTCTCACACTTTTATGCATTTGTACTTTTTATTTAGTTTTTAGTCTCGTTTTATTTATTTTTGTTGTTTCTAGCCATTTATGAGTGTTTTCAGGCAAAATATCGCCAAAATAGCACACACTTGAACTTCACCTTATTTATTTCGGCTAATTGATTCACCAAAGGTCACAAGACTGGTGGGTCAATTTAGCCTTTGGACTAATAGTTTTTAGAGTTTGATGTGTGTGTGCAGGTTGAACGGGATCAAAATCAATGGAAAATCGCGTCTCGGGGACCCCCGGGAGTCAATCAGCGAGTTGGGCAAAATCAGCCTGTCGAGTTGGCCTCTATAGGCTAGCTCGACGAGCTGGCCTGCGGGAATCAGCTTTTTAGCTGATTCCCGGCTCCACGTCTCCTCCGCTGCGCCTCGATCTTCATACCTTCACTGGGAAACATATTAGAATTAGGTTTAGAACATCTACAACTATAAATAAGACCTTTTCATTATGTAAATTAACCTTCGGCTTGTGTAAACTAACCTACCCCTACCTTGAGAATCCCTCCTCTTTCCTTTCGTCTGCCATTGAAGAACTGCACCACTGCACTCCAGGGGATTCTTCAAGGTTGTTCATCCTCCAACCCTAGGAAGACGACTGCTTGGTCGACAGGTTCCCTGAAAGGGATATCTTCTCTTTTATTTCCTGTTTGCCTTAGATCTTTTCTATGAATCCTAGGCTAGTTGTAACATCGTGACAAATACTTCTTTTCATCTTTAATCTAATTTCAAGTATTGATTTCTCCAATTGATTGTTATTTCTTTTCTGTTTATGCTTTACCTAATTGGTTTAAGTCATTCAAATATCCAAATATCATCTAGGTTCATATTACGAGTCGAATTTGATTAACCCTAATCGAAGAACCTATAAGATTGACAACCTTATAGTTGGTAAGACCCAAATTGCTGAACCAAAGAGCTAGTTTCGGCCTGACAAGGGAATAACGAACTAGGAACCCTAGAAGGATAAGTAGGTTTAATCGCCTTAGGCTTAAGCAACTCAGATTAGGTTGACAATTAAATGTTAAATTAGGTTGGAATTAGTGTTATCGCATCACTCCATCCAATTACAGGTCAAATTACCTTGCTAAAGATCACTTAGGAGTATATTTAACTTAGACAGGAGTAGGTTTAACTTAAATAAAACTCAATCTAAACCCCCTCATCGCCTACATAACATTAGAAGCCTAGTAGTTTGGTACTTGCGGTATAAATCATGTGGATTCGATACCTGGACTTGTCCAGATTTATTACTTGATAACGACGGGGTACACTTATCCCTTAGTGAGCTTTCGAGCGGTCGCTCGGGGGCGCATCATCAGACACACCACGCCTTTTGTTGGACTTTAGGGAGCCTTGAGGAACATGGTTCTCTCCACTCTTGATGTCCCCTGGCTCTGACAGTTTCTGGAGTATCTTATCCATCTTATGATCTATGTCACTCATTAGAGCTTCCGCATTCTTTTCAATGGAACTGAAACGTCTCTCCAAGAATGGTGAATTTTGGATCTCTACAGAGATCCATGATTGTTTTCTGGTGCTAACATTCTTTTCTGCTTCAATTCGTCCCACCATACGTGGAACATTATCTGCTGTCATGATCTCTTCTTCTTCAGAATTGGCTGCTACAAGCTCTTTTTATCATTTTTCTTTGGCAGCATTGTGATTGCATCCCATCGAGCGTGCCAATTTTTTTTTTTGACTCTTTTGTGAAAATGTAAGCGTGCCAGAGAATTATAGTGTTCTCAAACTGTAGAATGAAATTGCGCTTGCTAACTTCTAAATATCAAATGACTGAGAAATAAAGAGACCGTAAAATTCTAAATCGATTATCAAAACATTATCGACCTTATAGAAATAATTAAAGAATAAATAAAATAAAATTATATTGAGAAAATGAACGAACTTTTAATTTGAAAATTAAAATCGGGAATCCTAAAAATGTTGTACTCTAGAGAAAAATCGCTTGAATGTGTGTTTAGTTGTCATTCTTTCCATTGTAATTTCTTCCTTTTATGACGTTGCTCCAGAAAGTAGGTCTCCTCTGAAATTCACTCTAGGAAAATCTACTTAATGTAATTTTGGCCAATTGATATAATTAAAATAAAAAAAATTAGTTATGGTACAAACACACACACATTGAAGTTAGCAATCCATTCCCAAATTCATAATAATTGGCAATCAACCAAGGTTAATAACTTAAGGATATGCATGCCATGTCCATAATTCACAATCAAGTCAAGTTGGTCTTTATTCCTCCTCCTAATTTACAGGTGTTAGGTTGCTTGGTTATATCTGAAGCTTGTACTCGAGCATGTCCCTTATATTCAATCGTATTGATGGCCCCATTGATGAGCATATAAATGCACTTTTCCAATACACTCCCTTTGCACCTGTTGGCTTGTTTGTTTCTACTGATTTCTGCCACAACACATTACACTCATTACTCTTCACATCAACAATGCAATGCTTAGAATAATACAGGCTGAACTTTGGAGATGTCTCGTTAACCCCTAAATGTGCTTAAAGTGATACATGTTTTAACTTGTCCAAATCACTCCTCGTTCTGACATGTGGACTTGGGGGGTGATGAGACATCCCCAAAGTTAAGGGGGTCAATCGGATAATATTAAGCCAATAATAAAAGAAAATTCAAACTTACTATTGCTGCAAGCAAGTTTACTAGTAGGTCGTCTTCTGCAAAGTCTGCCTTTCCGAAAGGTATGTGAACAATTCCAGTTTTATCTGCCCTATACTCAACTTTTCCCTTCTTGAACTCAGCTATTGCCTGAACCACAATCCAATATCATGTCTTTTGATGTGCTAAAGTTGTGTCTTAAATTAAAAAAAATCAGTTAGAGTCAAAACAATATTGAATCACAAGGAAAAAACCAAAGGCATACCTGAGGTATATTAGTTGCCACAGTACCAGCTTTTGGATTTGGCATCAGTCCTCGTGGTCCAAGAATCTTACCTAGACTAGCAACCTGATACAGGTTTTAACAACTAATTAATAAAGGTATACTGAAGAAATACAATCCTGAAAATGAACCGGCGCCTAAAACCATGCTTGATCAAGATATCGTTCCCATTTTAATGAAACAGTGCAAGGTAATTCACATGGAGAGTAAGTGAGTGAGCAAGCCGACAACAAAAATTATTCATATAAAAGAGACAATCTTGATCCATTCTTTCAGATCATGTATGAATTCTATGAGGAATGTTATAACAAAAATTACAATTAACTAGACAGTAAACCTTGTAAAAACATAGCAGGATAGGGAAGATGCTGAGCATGCTTCTAAAAGAACTTAGATTACTTTTAAAAACTTGCATGCTTAATTAGCTGGTGCACTATAGTCCAAAATATATATCAAAACTTGAAAGTTTAGCATTTTCTCATTGTAGAAAAAATATATTTATCATTAAAAGGAAAATAAATGTTTGATAAAACTCGGTATATTTGAACTAAAAAAGCATCATTTCAAACTTTCTTCATGTTGACAATAACAAAAAACACATCCATATATATTCTGATATAAAAGCAAACCTAAATCCTCATAATCAAATCCTCTGAAATTTAAGCAACAATAAAATTGTTTCTTACTGATTTCAGGACATATATATGTTTAGACTACAACTAGATAAGCAGAGCAACACCTTAGGCATCATATCGGGAGATGCAATTAATTTGTCAAAGTCCATGAATCCTTGTTTTATCTGTTGTATCAAGTCCTCTCCACCAACCAAATCTGCTCCTGCATTTTTTGCTTCATCGAACTTTTCACCTGAAAATGTTTAACAATTTACTTTACGTTAAGATAGGCACAAAAAACATAAGACATTTACGTTGACAGCAATCTGCAGAAACACTAGTTGGCTAAAGAGTTATGGGTATCAAGATTCCAGAGGAAACATTTATGCAAAGCAGAGCTCTGATTTAACAAAAAAAGTCTACAGGTGGAACGATTACTTCTATCTCTATCTGTAACGACCCGGTTCGTCGTGGGTGGCGCCAGGGTAGAAAGCTTGAGCAAGGAGCGGCCCTAAGGGATGGCGATGGAGACTGGAATGTACTGAATCCCACATCGGAAGTGGAGAGGGAGTGATTGGGGCTTATTAGTAAGATGAGAATCCAATAAAGCCTAAGCCCCAATCACTCTCTCTCTACTTCTGATGTGGGATTCAGTTCATTCCGGTCCCCACCGCCATCCCTTAGGGTCGCTCCTTGCTTAGGCCTTCTACCCCGGCACCACCCACTTCAGACATGATCGTTACACGCCCACCAGCTTCCGCTTGGTTTGTCCCCAAACCACACATCGTACGTGGAGAGTCGACTCTAAAACGCGTCCGCATGTATTGGATTCTCATCTTACTAATAAGCCCCGATCACTCTCTCTCCACTTCCGATGTGGGATTCAGTTCATTCCTGTCCCCATCGCCATCCCTCAGGCCTTCTACCCCGGCGCCACCCACTTCGGACCGGGTCGTTACACTATCTCCACAGATATGAAATAGTATCCATACATCAGAGTCTTCTGCTCACATGATTACATCCATCCATTATGTATTATTCTCCAGCAATAAGAATACTAGATTCTCAACTAAACAAATGAATATAAATTGAATGAAACTCATAGAAGCAAGATGACTCGAAAGTCATTTAATTTAACATGGTGCATCTCAGCCCCTAATAGACAAATATTAGATAACTGTAGTCCAATATCCATATCTAAATGAATGGGATGGGATGGGACACTTTACATTCTACACTCTCCTAAGCTTCTTGTCTATTTCCTTTCATTAAATAGGTATTGGAAGGTTGCCTCCAAATTTAAATTACAATACCAAGAGTTAATGCAGTTACAGAAAGTGTGTATGAACTCGAGTCTGAGATCTTGTTACAGGGCCCAATACCCGGATATCTGCTTGGACAAGCTTCTTAGGAGTTCTCCTACCATTACCTATTGTGCTGAAATTAGGTTAGAGAGAAGTATGCAATCTTTTAGGTTTATCTGGATTTTCAACTTGATTTTTTTACTGATGATCTGTCTCTTAAATGGAAGAAGAAAAAATGACAAACCTAATAAATACTGCCGCCTCTTTGTAGTAAATAAAACAACTGAGCAAAAAAACTAAACAAATCAACTGTCCCATGAGAGAACCCTCTGATACACTCGGATCTGTTTGGGATCCTAATTCCTAACAAAGTGTTTTGATTAACAGTCCCACTTGCTATACGTATGGGATAACATGGTCCAAACACTGTTAGTCATGCAATGTAAGTATCAAATCCCTTTAGTTACAGCAACCTTCAAACTGATTCATCCATTCTTCACCTCCTTGCTACAAGCATAACTAAGGACCCCCACATCTTACTCTAGTTACGGTCAGTTGTGCCACTAGGAAATATGCACAAACCATATTTCTAATTAGGATATGAAAATTTCAGTGTAATTGTCTTAATCCAAAGCCTAGCTCAATTTGGAATGGAGCACATTATCAAGCTCCTCGAAGAGGTAATTGACTACATATTGAACCTTAAAACTCCACTCGGATGAACTCAACCTCAACCTTGTACTGGTCAGAGAATACCAAACACACAAGAGTAGTAGCCATATGGTGCATGATTGGCACATGTGATGTGACAGCATTACTAAATTCTACCTCTGGTGTATCAACGTAACCTTCCTTTAGGAGACACAGCAGCAAAACTTCCCTGCTCCTTTTCCTTGAGTAAAACTGAAAGCAAAAAAAATCTAACTATTTCCTTAATCTTTGTACTAAATTACTAATATTTACCACAACCTACGTCCATAAATTTCATATTCCAGGAAGACAACATGATTGAAAATAACAAGTTTTTTGAAACTTGATACAGGAAACAATTTGTAGTATTAAATATTCCTTTTTGTTTAGATCAACAAGACTAGTCCAATAAAACATATGGCTTGTTAGAGTCATGAAAGCAATTTCTGAGAACAACAATGATATTAATTTAGTTAAGAGAAAATGTAAGCCAGATTTGATATTGCCTCTTTTGAGCAATAGGGCTTATTCTTAGGATTCATCTACAAACTTAGATTTTAGGTTGAGTAATCCTTTCATATTCCTAACATCCAATCAAATCAACCAAGATGCCCTATCTTCCTTGACCAGTGGCTCAATAGTTATTCATTTCATCACACTACCAAATATCTAAAAAAGGTTACTATCATTATGGTGGGAGAAAAAACTTAAAACTTTTCTCAGGAATAAATCATAATAATGGATCCCTTTACTTGTAAAATAATCTCCTAGAGAAACATCTTTTCCCATAAAAGAAAAGCATTCTAAGAGCAATTAAAAACAGAAGACACTTATTAAGTGTACCAACTCGTATTTAGCAAGTTTAGTACTGTAACTACCTTGTGTAAGTACTGCCACTTTAACAGTTTGTCCAGTTCCCTTGGGCAAATTTACCTGTGCAAGAAAAACAAAACAAAGTTGAAAAATAATATCACTTTGTCTAAACTAGTTTCGACAATCTATCCAACTAAGAACTCACAGTTGCTCTTAGCTGTTGGTCATTGTATTTGGGATCAATGTTCAGACGAAAATGAGCTTCAGCTGACTCCACAAACTTGGAGTTTGCCATTTCCTTCAGCAAAGATACCGCTGTCTTTATGTCATACTCTTGCTTAATTTCCCTCAATTTTTGAATTTCCAAGAATCTCTTAGACCTCGTCTGGCATTTGCAATAAAGTTGAATTTTAGAAATTGTGCAACAATCTTAAAAAATCATGAGGTTAAAAGCCAATTAAATTCACTAATCATACAAAACCCAGAAATGAAGACAAATTTATGTCTCGTTATTAATCAAATATAAAATCATACCCTGTCTCTCTTGAGGGGCAATGCAGCCTTCCCTTTCTTAGGCTTAAGAGGAGTAACTGTAGCAGTGGCTTCTCTTTCCTCGACGTCTTCAGCGACCTCTGGCTGTGAAGCCAAAGCAGAAGCAGCAGCAGCCACAACCAGGCTGCAAGTTCTATGCTTTAGGGTGAATAAATTGATGCAGTTGGAAGATTTTCTTTCCCCAGTAGAAGCAAAAGCTACAGGATAGAGAGAGAGAGTTTTAGTCTTGAAGGAGAGGAGAGAAGGGGTGAGGTCTTGGGGGTGTACAGAGGAAGAGGCGTAGGCTAGCATGAGGGAAGAAGGTGTGGAACATGTTGCCATTGTTTTCAGAAGAGGAGAAAAGAAGAAGTAGAGCGAAAGAATCTATCTCTATATTTATCCAATTTGATTGGGATGAGATAAGAGGCTATTAGTATTTACCAATCTACTCAAGTTTGTGGATACACATCGTTTCTACATGTTTTTTTTTTTTTTTTTTTTTTTTTTTTTTTTGTAATTAAAATATATTGTTTAGTCTCTATATTTTCAAAAACATATGGTAAAGCCTCTAATCTTTTTTTCGATGAACTGTTTAATTCCTAACGTTTTTCTCGATAAACTCTTTAGTCCCTGCTGTTAGACTCTCATAAAGATTTTGTTAATCAATTTGGATTTGAGTCAAAATCTAACAACTTTATCAATCTCATTTTCCATCTGTAAACTGTATTGATCATCTTAAATCCAAGCAAAAATATCAGCAATAAAATGTACAAAAAAAACTGCAAAACCTAACTATAACCCATATAGTACAATTTTAGGGAATCACAAACAATAACTATTTACAAAACCACCCAAGTGAGACCAAAGACCCTAATTTATTACTCGACTAGATAATCATACCCAAGTGAGACCAAAGACCCTAATTTATTACTCGACTAGATAATCATCCAAAATATACTTTAAGGCTTCCACTTTATCCAAGTAAGGCCCTCTTCTTTATCACTTAATTTCACAATCAGTTCAGTTCAATTCAGTTCAGCATTCAGTTTCAGCATTCAGTTTCCAGTTTCAGCATTCAGTTTCAGTATTCAGTAATTTATCATTATTTATTATATTATCATTATTTATATATAATTTATTATAATTATTATTATTATTTATCTATAATTTATCATTATTTATTATTATTATTATTATTTATAGTTTATCATTATCTATAAATTAGATAAAAGTCAAGAAATGATAGTTTATTAAAGTATATATGGTTTAATAAAAAAAAAACTAAGTATGCATCCATGTTTAAAAATTAGGAATTGCATCCATATTATGAATTATTTCTCAAATTTATCCAATTTATCAATGTTAGGGATAAAATTCCACCATTTTAGACGTTAGAGGTAAAATTACTTCTGACCCAAAACGTTATTTTTTCACTTTAACCCTTAATTAAAATAAAAAGTTAAGAGTTTGTATTCATATGAAGATTTGTATTTAATTTCATAGGCTTTAAATTATATATAAATTTGTGTTTGTATGTAATTTGTATTTTTAATTTAAATTAGACTTATTTTTATTTAATTTCATAGGCTTTTATCGAGCCAAGATTTTATCATCCCGGGCTTTTATTTGATATTCAATTTAGTTTTATCTTTAATAATATATTTATTTATTATTGATATTATTAAATTTATTAGAACCATTATTATTATTATAAGTTCATTAATGTCCAATATTATCATGAAAATTATTTTAAAGTCTAATATCATCATTATTGTTAAGTTCGGTAGCATTCAGTTAAGTTCAGTAGCATTCAGTTAAGTTCAGTATTCAGTAGTATTCAGTTAAATTCAGTTCAGTATTCAGCAGTATTCAGTTCAGTTCAGTTCAGTTCAGTTCTGTTCAGTTTTTTTTCAGCGATAAAGAACAGAGCCTAACACATTTCTTTACTCATTTGATCAAACATATTCCTAGCATCACATATGATATGTCCCCCCACATTTGCATACATATCAATCATACAGCTCGGCAATTTTAATCACAAAACCATGAACAAAATATATAATCACAAAATGTTTGGGACTAAACAATTCACCGAGAGAAAAAGGTTACGGATCTTATCGTGTGTTTTTGAAAACACAGAGATTAAACAGTGTGTTTTGTTAAAATATAGGGACTAATAAATTAATTACCCTTTCTTTTTTTCACATATTTTACTTCAAATTTTTGGATGTGGATTCGAGACTCGCTCAAAATTCCTTTAAATGGATGGTTTCTCATTAAAGATTTTTTACGTACATTACTATTCGAACTTTAACTTTTACTTCAAATTTTAATCTTTACTTATCCAATATCTTTCAAAACACATTATTTTCTGATAAAAAAACAAACATAAATACAAAAACATTATTTTCTTAAAAATAAATATACTTGTATTTTTATTTTTATTTTGTCTATTGAAAGGATTGTCCATTAAATAATCTTAGTACGAACACATATTTAAAGTTTACCTCTTGCAGAGCAAAACGTGTTGAGTTGATTAGCAGCAGAAGAGTCAGATCTACCACGATCTCGTATCACCAGTCAGGAATCACCCATGTAGATATTAGTCGGGGTGAAAACGGTGGATCCACAAACTAAAGAGGAATTCTGAGACAGAGAGAGAGGGTGACGCATGAGGAGGATGATGCAAAGGAAAATTGTGTATTCTGTTCTTCATCTCCTCTTGATTAGGGTCAGGTGACTATCTATTTATAACATAGGTTTAGCTTATAAAACTCTAACCCTAATCCTCCATGTTTTTCTATGGGCTTGGCTCGTTCACTTACGAACAGGTAAATATTTGGCCCATAACCCAAATATTATAATCCTCGTTGATATAGGATAAATGAATTGGGATCGGAACAACGGTCCAACCGAATCAGTTTAGTGGGCCTGAGCCAAAGGCCCATATGAAAATGAGCTGAGAAGGAAGATTGGAGCGGTTAAATACAAAGCTTCAAAGAGAAGGCACCTAATTGTACACGTGGACCAATGAGAGCTTCGGATTTCAAGGCACACTCCTAATCCCTAGATCACGCTAGAAATTGCGGAGTGGCGTAAAGGGATTAGAGTCCGAACTCAAACAACGGTCTATACGTGGAAAGGTGGTTGGTCGAATCCAATCAGGAGCTAACACGTGTAAAAGGCATTACAGTTTAGGTATGTAATTATCTATAAATAGTTTTGGAAATCTTACTCCATGTACATTCACTATTCACAACTACTTATTAATTGCTTCAATAATTACACCAAAGCTTATGAACATAGCTCAAGAACAATATTCATGGTTAAAACAAATAATCATAACCATCCCTAAGGAAGACGGACGAGCCAACCATCTGTTGGTCACGTGTGATTAGTTCCAAGGGGGGTTAGGAACTAATGTAACTTTTTCTCTTAATTATGCTGACTTAATTAATTCTTTAAATTACTTAACTTAGTTTAGGTCAGCACGGCCGAGAGATGTAAGACAGCTTTAGTCAAATGCTGACTAGAACTGTTTTACTTGTGAGTTGGGAATTAACACTTGAGGTCAGCTTCCAACTCAGCACCAAGATTACTCAGCGTCAGCTTTTACAATTGATATCCTGAGCAATTTAATCAAGCAACACATACATATATATATATTGAGAGAGAGTTAGAAATTACTCAGCAGACTTATCCTGGTTCGGCCTCTCCGCCTACGTCCAGTCCCCAGAATCCCTCTGGGTTTTTTCAATCCAATACTGAGCTCTTTAAAGGTAGAGCACAAACCGTTTACAAGGCAGTTGAATATGCAAGAGTACCTTCCTCTATTCGTCTACTCAAATCCTACTGAGCGCTATAACCAAACACTCAGATTCTCTACCGCTGAGTACTTAAAACCGAGTACTCAGCACCACTCACTCAATCTTTTCAATTGATACTAATCTGTTTTTTCTAGATGAAGAACACTTTAGATGAAAACAAATTCAATCTAGCTTTTACACAGAAATGGAAACTTGGTGTAAGATCTTTTTCTTGTTTGAATGTGCTTTGTATGTATGCTCTTTTTCTCTTGTATTTTTCGGCAATTAGTCCAAGTGATGGACTTGTCCTTTTATAGTTGATTCTGAAGCTCTAATGATTCGAATCTGGAAGTATCCGTTGGATGCAAATGGATCTATTGCGTCATTCCCTTGGTCAGCATTCAGAATTGCAGGCCAATCCTGTCGTCTGAAATTAGCAGGCGTCAGGCTTGTCTTCTTCCGACAGGTTCGTCTTCTAGCGCCAGTTCGTCTTTTAGCTCACGGCCAGTTGACCCATGTATCTCGAAATTGACTCTGTGCGTAATTCCAAGGTTTCTATTATTGGTGCAGACAGATGTCGGATATTGTCTTCTAGCAAACGGATCATTCGCGCTGTCGTGACGAACACTCAGCTTGACTTTATTGACGTTGCATTTGTTCTTTGTTTCTGAGTCATATTCTTACTCAGCTTTCGTGATCAGCTTCGTCTGCAAGCTTTAGTTTAGAGGAAGACTTTTCTTCTATTATGTTGAGTTGCACTCCACTCAGCTTGTGCTGTGTTCTCATGCTAACTTCGTCCTGTCTTACTTTTTATTTCTGTTTTCATTTATACTTATACTCAACATTGAACAAACATATTAGTACAATTAAATCAAAGCACTTAAATTTAATTGCCTCTTAAATAATTTTGTCAAATCAAAATCATGTGAAAAGGTGTTTCAACACCATCCACCCTCTGGGAAAGTGGGATTTTTCCTTTAATATTTAGAGTGGAAGATGACATTTCCACTACCCAAAGGCGTCGTATCCGTCTTGAACAAATTCAAACTTAGTCCCTGTAAAATTACACCGAATTCGTGGCTGGAACTCCTTAGGTTTGATAAGGTTTGCACTGATTTGAATGTGTATCTGACTGGACCTTTGTTTTGACATTTCTGGCGACCTACAAAAAAAGGGCAAAAAAGACATGGTATATTGGACTTCGCATGCTTTCCGACAGCCTTTTCCGAAGAAGAAAATGCAAAGTGTAAAAAACTTCAAGCCGATATGTTGGGTGGCACCAAATGGCGTTGATCCCAATAATCCTTATGTCTGCGACTTTCCCTTTGCGACTGAATGGAATGAAACACCCATGAGTTCAGCCTCTTGGAAACCTTTGTTGAAACACAATTTCCACTAAGTTCTTAATTATGACAAAAATCACATTTAAGGATTTAAATTCCCATATATATATTTAATCTGAAGAATTAAATTTAGTTTTATCTTATACTAATGGGTTTACTAAGTGTTGAAATATAAACTCAAGTATAAATGTCAAAGGCCTAATAGCCTTAGAAGGCCCTAAAAATATCAAAGGCCCAACAACAAAACTATTGATCCATAATCAGAAGCCAGAAGACAAGATTCAACAGAATCAAAGTCAACATCCATGCGTTTCCGGAATTGGCAAAGAAGACAAAAGACAAAAGCAACTGTCAACCAAATGTCTCTCTCACATTATCATTTTAGGAAAGAATAGACAATGTCTCCAACGCAAAAAAAATCAAAAGCTATCATTGACATGTTGGTCAACACTAGATAGAAGACTGATTTCATTCTCTTTCCTCAATTGTGTATTATGGCCTTTGGAAGACAAAAGCAAAGACAGAAGACAGAAGCCATTTGAAGCTTTCCCTCTAACGGACAAGCTCAAATTCAAACATCTCTGCCTCAAGCTTCCACTATAAAAGCCAAGCATAAAGCTCATTTTTTATGTTGATCTATAAACGCAAAAAGAGATTAAAAAGCCTTCAAGTGAAAAAGAGCAAAAGCAACATATACATTCATAGTTCATATTTGTATAATTTAATTGAGAGATAGTTCTTCATCTATGTTATAAATTAGAACAAAATCATCTATTGTAAAAAGATTAGAAGCTCTTCTGTTTGCTTCGGTTTTAAGTAAACACTAGAGAGATAGATAGCTGAGTGTGGAGTGTAAAGAACAATACTTTACAGAACCTCTATATCTATTGTAAAGGTTTATGCTCTACTTATAAAGAGTTCAATAGTGGATTAAAACTCAGAAAAAGGTATTCTAGGGACTGGATAAAGGCAGGAGGATGAACTAGTATAAATCGTTGAGTAACTTCTTTTTAACCTCGCCTTTAGTTACTTATGTTATTTGCTTGCTCTGAACTTATAATCTCATATATAAAGCTCTGGCTATTATTCATCAATAGATCGTAAAATAGATCTTGCCTCTGATTCTGAACTTGCTTTTGTGCTGTGTTATTGAGCTAAAAGTGAGAATTTTTTTTATAAAGGGTTAAAATTAACCAATAGTTCCACCCCCTGGAACTAATTCTATCTCATAAGGGACCAACAAGTGGTATCAGAACTTAATCTCTATTTACAAGATAAAACTATCTTGAGGTAGGTCCCTCAATGGCATCTAATAACACATGTTTCCTTCTTGGAAATGAGACAACTCAAATCCTCCAAGAAGGATTTTCCATCACCGGACCACCTCTGTTCTTTGGATTGAATTATACATTATGGAAAAATAGAATGAAAAATTTCATCCAAGCACAAAATATGAGTGCCTGGTTAGCAATAATTAGAGGGCCTTATGAACCATTGATGGAACTCAAGTCCTGAAGTCTGAGGACAAATGGACAGAAGAAGACTTAAATAAGCTACAAAATAATGCTCCAGCTATCAATATCCTTCACTGTGCTCTGAATGCTGCATAGTACAATAAGATTTTAGGTTGCAATTCAGCACATGAAATATGGAACAAGCTAAAAGTCACCTATGAAGGTACCAGCAAAGTTAAAAATTCAAAGGTGAATCAGAACATGAGCTATGAGCTATTCGAGATAAAAGATGGTGAAGTGATAGGGACGTTTTATCCATATCTTTTAGGATAATTCATGGTTTATTCTTGAGCTAAATAATTAAGTTTAGCATTCTATTTCACGTATATTTCAATAAATCAATGAGAAGTAATAAAACATGCACTTTTAGTCAATTTTAGTTATTTTGAATCTCGTTTCATTAGAAATAAAGTAAACAATAAATCAAGTATCTCGGGTTTAATGGTTCTATTGTACAAGACACACAAATGTAGGAGGAAATGAGAAAGAACCAGGAAAGCTCTCCAAGCGTAATGTGAAAAGGAGAAAGACTAGCCATGTAGCACCCACACGACGTGTGGGTCAAAAAGACTAAATTTGTCGAGCTGTCAGTCAACTGTCCCTTTTGGTCTTGAAGTCAACATAGCGTGTCACTTGGTCAACACTCCATATAAATCTCCTGCCCGACGGACAGAAACTCCTCAAAATCCGACATGACGTGTCGGCTAATATTTCACAAGACAAAAAAGCAATATTCACCAGTCAATGTCCAATTTGGCTTGGGTCAACCAGTCAATATGGTCAACACAGCGTGCCACCTGGTCAACACGTCATATGACCCTAATTTCTGTGTTTTCTTATATGAAATGATCAAAGACAAATGTAATTATGATTATGCCCCGAGCTTGATTTTTTTTATTAAATAGGAGTGTTTGGCACTCAATTAGATATTCAGTTTTTGTGTAATAAAATCCTTACACATTGAGAGCTTGTTGTAATTCTCCTGTTACTCCGACGAAGTTACATTCCATCCGCATTCCCCAAGCTCGAGAGTTCCACCTCCAAATCTGAAGCGATGGCCTTGAGTCTGGTTAGCTAGTTCTAAGGGCTGATTATTCTTCCATTTTTCCTTGTTAACTAGTTTGTACTCTTCCTATATGCTAGATTCGGTTATATTCCGGATTTACGCTTTTCATAGTTATAATATATGATTACGGTTTTCAGTTTCACTATACTTGTTAATGTTTATTCCTTGCTTTGATTCTCATAATTTATTATTGTGTAGGTTGATTACAAACTCCGAAATCCATTAGGATTCGCATATGTGTTACTTTACTAGAATTGACAACCTAGAAATCGTAGGAATTGACAGGCCACAGAACTTACGTGCCCTATTTTCTGAATCTAAGAATTAGATAGGTTAAGTGGAACCTCCATTTCAACTCTTAACCCTATCACTTTGCAAGGATTTCCAGTTAATTCTTCCATAAGAGGCTATGGATATATCTCTTATCTATCAGGAGTGACGAATACTTAATCTAACATTAACTACCCTGTAATTACTTTATGTGATACCCAACGCATGTCCTCACACACCCTAGAGTTCTCTATGTTATAGATCATGTTTGGACAGAGTCAAAGCATCACACTCCATAATCTAGAATCACTGATTAATGTTTATTTGAGTCTGGGGATTACTTATACATACTAATACCATTTGAGATAAAACCGGTGACATTTAGATAAACCCATCCATCCTTTTATCTCAAGTCGGGTCCCCAATCCTAATGAACTCCTTCACTAGATCCACGTAATTGCCTGGATATCTCCATATCTAAAGCTTATGAGATCAGCTCTTTATTCACAATAAAAGACACTATTACATGCAAGTCTCAACAACACTATATTAATCCCATGAACATATTACTTGACTTGGGGTTGTTTTAAGTTTATTGATTTATTATAAAGTATAGTCTCACTTCATGCTTGTATGAACACTTTATGATTACTTAAATAAACTTGGGATTTCTTTTATTTAACTTAATTAGTTCTGATAAAAGATTAATGCCTTTATATAGCCAAACATATTATATCTCATAAAACAAACCATAATGAACGATTCATTTACAAATAGTTTATATCATAAAATAATTTTATATAGGACACTAAACCCCAACATCTCTCACTTGGACTAAAGCCCATTGTTTCTGAAACTAATCCCAGAAGAATTCAAATGACGATTATGAACTCTTTGGGTTAAGGCCTTCGTCAATGGATCTGCAACGTTGTCCTCTATGATTACTCTTTCTATTCTCACATCTCCTTTGACTATGATCTTTCTTATGAAATGGTATCGCTTGAGATAATGCTTGCATCTATTATGAGACCGTGGTTCCTTTGCTTGTGCAATGGCACCATTGTTATCACAGTACAAAGTAATAGGATTCACAATGTTAGGCACCACTCCTAGTTCTGTCATAAACTTCTTAATCCAAACTGCCTCCTTTACTGCTTTTGCAGCTGCGATGTACTCTGATTCGGTCGATGAGAAAGCAATGCGTTATTTGGAACTCTTCCAACTGATCGAACCCTTATTAAGGATAAATAGGTATCCTATTTGGGATCTGTAATCATTCTCATCTATCAGATGACTAGCATTTAAAAATCCTTCAATTTTCATTTCTCCACCTCCATACACGAGGAACATGTCTTTAGTCCTTCTTAAGTACTTAAGAATTTTCTTGAAAGACATCTAGTGATCATTTTCTGGATTTCCTTGATAGCGACTTTTCATGCTCAATGCAAACGCTACATCAGGTCTTATGCAAAGCATGGCATATATGATCGAACCAATCGCACTAGAGTAAGGAATTACAGCAATGCGTTTCTTATCACCTTCCATTTTCGGACTCTAATGATTAGTTAACTGAATCCCATGTAGCATGGGTAAGTTTACCCCTTTTCGATTCATACATGTCAAAGCGCTTCAGCACCTTATCAACGTATGTAGTCTGGGAGAGTCCATGCAGTCTTTTCGATCTATCTCTATAGATCTTAATCCCTAAGATGTAAGCTTCTTCTCCCATGTCTTTTATGGAGAAATTACCAGATAACCAGACTTTCATCGATTGTAGCATAGCTACATCGTTTCCCATTAGTAATATATCATCGATAGATAATACATGGATAACAACTGAGCTCCCACTAACCTTATTATAAACACAAGCCTCTTCGGAGTTTTGCTCGAAACCAAATTGTTTTATGGTTTCATCAAAACATTTATTCTAGCTCCTAGATGCTTGCTTGAGTCCATAAATGGATCTCTGAAGTTTGCAAACTTTAGTTGCATCCTTCGATGTGAAACCTTTAGGTTGCATCATATGTACATCCTTAAGTAGGTTTTCATTTAGGAAAACTGTTTTCACATCCATTTGCCAAATCTCACAATATAAATGAGCGACAATAGCAAGCAAACTAATGAACTTGAACATAGCTACTTATGAGAAAGTCTCATTATAGTCAACTCCTTGCTTTTGACGATAACCTTTCGCCACCAACCTAGATTTGTAGGTACTAACTATTGAAACACAATTTCCACACTTTGATTATGATAAAAAATATTAAATTAAATTCATATATCCATAATTAATAACACATTAAAATAAAATGTTTATTTGTTTATACTAATGTGTTTGTTGAAGTGTTTGATAATATAAGTCTTAGTTCAAAGAAATTAAATTGGGCCTTAAGGCTTCAATCCAAGCCCATTGTCAATAAGGCTTGTGAACCAAAGCATTAAGCCCAGCCTATAGAAGGATCCAGAAGTCTTCCACCTATCTCAAAGATAAGAACATTCTGGAAGACAAGAATCAAGCCATGTTGGACAAGATCAACAACGCTGGACAAAGACAGAGTTGACTTCTGCACAACTAACAGCCCATACCAGATAAGGAAAGTTTCAGAACCACAGACGGCTTGTCTCCTGGTCAACCTAAGAACTTTGCCTGATTTGGCTAAACTAAGAAGTCTGCCTCCGACCAACTCTGGACAACAGCGCAACAGACAAAGACTATGGTAAAGGATAGAAGATTATTGGCTATTGGCACTTGCCTTTGAGTACTGAAAATGAAAGTCGAACATTTTCCCTCTCAACGGTTATTCCGAATTTCAAATTCAACCCAGCCTCAAGTGTCAACTATAAAATGCCTCTCATTTGCAACATTGAAACTTGATCTTTAACGCACAAAAAGCTCTGAGTGATTATTCCTTGAAGTTCCAAGCAAAAAAAGCAAAGCAAAGCCAGAACTTTTTACACACATCTTCAAATCTTTCCTCTAAAGTTCTTTCAAAGTGTTCTTAGATTAGAACAAAATTATCAATTCTTTAGAATAGTTCGGAAGCTCTGTTTGTTCGGTATTTAGCAAACAGAGTTAGATAGTTCAGTGTGTAGGATTATAGAGAAAGGTACTCTCTAATTGCTCAACAACTATTGTAAGGGTTTGTGCTCTACCAGAAAGAGCTCAGTAGTGGATTAAAGCTCAGAAGATGAATTTCGGGACTGGATGTAGGTAGGAGGCTGAACCAGGATAAATCTACTAAGTATCATTTTCTAACTCTTACTCCTTATAACTGCTTGTTTTTAATTCGAAACCATTAAACAAATCAGAGTAATATCTTAAACGTGCAAAGTTTAGAAGTCTTCTAAGTGTTGTCTTCCGAACCAAGGACAAAAGCAATCTTAGTTGGTAATAAACTAAAATTGCCTCTGAACCTCAATCTTTGCACTCTGAGTTGTGCTGTGAGAAACGTTTTATGCGTGAATTTTTTTTAATCTGTAATAGTTCCATTATTCCCCCATCTGGAACTAATTCTCACATAACTAAGGGACCAACACTAACCTTTCCATCCACGTCTGTTTTTTTTTTATTAAAGATCCATCTACACCCAATGGGTTTTATCCCTTCGGGTGGATCAACCAAAGTCCACACTTGGTTTGTGTATCCATTTCAAAATTCATGGCTTCAAGCCATGCTTTGGATTCTAGACTAGTAAGAGCCTTTTTATAGGTTTCGGGGTTCGTTATCTAACACGGGAACCTCTTCATTGTCTCCCACTAGAAATCCAAATCTATCTAAGGGTTCACAAACTCTCTGAGACCTACGAGTGGGTAATGGCACTGGGGTCTCATCTAATGGGACTGGTTTAGGTTCCACTATCACTTCCGCTGTTTAAGCTGGTGTTTCTTCTTGAACTTCTTCAAGTTCAAATACGCTCCATGTTTGTGTTTCTTCTAGAAACTCTTTCTCCAGAAACACGGTGTGCTTGGATAATATTACTCTCTGATCATCTGGATGATAGAAGTAATACCCTACAGTTTCCTTAGGATATCCAATGAAGAAACATTTATCAGATTTAGGATTTAACTTATCTGATACTATGTGTTTAACATACGTTTAACAACCCCGAATTCTCATAAATGAAAAAGCAGGTTTCTTTCCAATGAACAGTTCAAATGGAGTAGAACTGGTAGATTTAGTGGGAACTCGATTTAGGGTAAATAGAGCAGTTTCTAAGGCATAGCCACAATACATCTTTGGAAGAGAGGTTGTGCTCATCATGGATCGTACCATAATCTAATAAAGTATGATTTCTCCTTTCGGATACACTATTGTGTTGTGGTGTATATGGAGGAATCCATTGTGAGTGAATCCTATTTTCATTTAGATAATTCAGAAATTCATCTGAAAGATATTCTCTACCTTGATCTGATCGAAGTACTTTAATAGTCTTTCCTGTTTGATTTTCTACTTCATTCTTGGAGCTTTTGAACAACTCAAATGCTTTAGATTTGTGCTTCATCAAATAGATATAACCATATCTAGTATGATCATTTATGAAGCTAATGAAGTATCTGAATCCTCCTCTTGCTTGTATTGATATAGGACCACATACATCTCAATGTATTAATCCTAGAGTGTCTGATACACGCTCTCCTTTATTGCTAAAGGGTGTCTTTGTCATTTTTCCTTCTAAACATGATTCATATGTTCCCATTGATTCATAATCAATTGAGTCTATAAGCCCATCTTGATGTAGCTTAAGCGTGCGTCTCTTATTTATATGGCATAGACGATAATGCCACAAGTAAGATGAATTATCTATCTTATGTCTTTTCGTATCAATTGTGAAAATAGAAACTTTATCATTTAATATATAAATGTCATTCAATGATATGCCTGAAAAATAGAAAATCTCATTTTTATAAAAATCACAATTCGAATTCTTTATTGAAACAAAGAAGCCATCATCAATAAGACAGCTAACAAAAATAATGTTGCGAGACATCTCAAGAACATATAAACAATTCCTTAATCTGATTACAAGTCCAGATGGTAAAGCTAAGACATAATCTCCAATTGCGAGTGCAGCTACTCTTGATCCGTTTCCAACTCGCAAGTTTATGTCTCCTTTCTTCAAATCCCTGGTCCTTCTTAGTTCTTGCATATTTTTACAAATATGAGATCAACATCTGGTATCCAATACCAAAGACTCGGACTGTGAAATTGAATTAATTTCAATATAGAACATACCAGATGTTGAAGCACCTCCTTTTCCCTTCTTGAGAGAATCTAGGTACTCCTTGCAATTCCTCTTCCAAAGCCCATCTTTACCGCAGAAGTGGCATTCTCCTTTGGGCTTCTTGAACTTGCTTTCTTTTGGCTTGATTTGGTTTCCCGCCTTTGTTCTTCTTGGAATCTCTAGAATTGGGAAACTTCCCTTTCTCTTGTGAGATCCCTCAATAACAAATGATGGCACTACCTTGTCTTTCTTCAAATTGGGCTTAACAGACTTGAGCATATTCAAGAGCTTTTCAAGAGAGGTCTGTAAATCATTCATCTGATAGTTCATGATAAAATATGAATGAGTCTCTGGGAGGTATTGTAGAATTAAGTTGACACTTAACTCACGATCCATCACGAATCCAATGTTAGAAAGCTTGGTAATGAAACTAATCATTTTGACACAATGTGTCACGACAAAAGAACCTTCCTGCATCTTGGAGCAAAACAACAACTTCACTATCTCATATCGTTCGCATCGAGGCTGTTTCTCAAACAGCTCCTTCAACTGTGCAATTATGGAATATGCATCAATGTTCTTATGTTGCCTATGTAGCTCTGGCGTTATACCCGCAAGTATGATGCATCCTGCATGTTCCTTATTGGATCGATGCTTCTGATAAACATTGATCTCTTCAATTGGAGCATCATCAGCCGGAACGATGGCTATCGTCGTATCTAATACATACCCAATCTTTTCGAACTTCAAAATGATTTTGAGGTTACGAACCAGTCGGTGAAGTTTGAACCATTCAGTTTGTTATCGGTAATGATATTACGCAAATACATTTTAGACATGATTACGAGTATTACTTTAATAACTTGAGAGTGAGAAAGAGTGACACATGTTATTCATTTGTTTTAAGTATTCAATTTAAACATATGGTTTTGCATGTGTAAATTTCTCCCACTATTTTACCAAATTAATAACCCTCTATCTTATCTAGTGAAGTTTCACCTTGAGCGACTCAACAAGCCAACTTCGTTCAATAGGTAGATTCATATAATCAATCATGTAATTATCATATCAATTATGTGATTCTTAGGTTGTTGGGTTACTAACCACATTAGTAACTAATATGTTTTAATATTAATCTCAACCATATTACCTACCTGCTTCGAATAACATAAGCGACTCATCCAATTGTTCTAGGCTAGTTTAAGTCGTTAACCTTATATTCATGAAAACATTTTTCAATAATTCATAAGTTATCCATTGAGCCCCGAGCTTGAGCGACTCAACAACCCGAAGGCCCCCAGATAAGCCTGGCTGAATTATAATATTAGGGAGGCAACCGATTTATAATTTATTTATTGACTTAACTTTTGTTTAGTGAAGGATTTATTTTAAGGTCTCATAATCTAACCTAGCCTTGATTTGCTTTAGCATACATGAGACTCAAACATTGACGGTTATGGATATATCATCTAAATTTATTCCGTTGAGCCAGAAACAGAATAAAATGGCAAACTTAGGGGAAACTATTAACTATTACATATTTGTCCTCCAGGTCATCCGTCTTTTCCTTGACGCGTTGAATTTACAACAATATTAATTTCTATACTACTTAGAATAACTTCAACTGAATTGGAGGGATTTAGGTTGTTGGTCCCTTATAACGTAACAAGTTAGTTCCAAGGGGGGGATAGGAACTATTTAAAATTTTAATACGTTAAGGCTGCCTTCTTTTTCTTTGAAAAAGGATTACACAGCGCGTTGAGTAAATAAGACACTAGCTTAGTCAACTGGTGACTAAGTCAGCTTCTTTCGTTGAGTCAGGAGATAGCACTTTGAGTCTATTCCTGAACTCAGACACTCAATACACACAACTCAGCTTGACCTCTTTACTTGGTCAGTTTTGATTAAGCAAGCAATATATATATTAAGGAGTTTAAGGTTAGAAAGATATTACTCAGCAGATTTATCCAGGTTCGGCCTCCAAGCCTACGTCCTGTCCCCGGAACACATTCCGAGATTTCGAATTCTCTACTAAGCTCTTTAACGGTAGAGCATCAAACCTTTTACAACTTAGAAGCTGAGTATAACAAGAGTACCTTCCTCTATACCTCTACTCACTCCTAATCTCACGCTGAGTACTATAACCGAGTACTCAGCCTCTCCTTTCTAATCTCTAGAAATGATAAAGATTTGTCCTAAACAACAATTGCTAAGACACTTTAGATGATTGAATAATCACTCTAGACTTTTACACAAAAGATATAGAATTTGGTGTAAGAATTTGCTTTGCTTTTTCTTGCAGAACTTTGAGTAGAATTTTGGTCAGCGTAATGGCTTGATCAAGTTCTGTGTTGAATGAAGCAACTGAAGGGCTCTATTTATAGAGACGTATGAGGCATCGGTCATTTTGAATTTCAAAATAACCGTTGGAGGGAAACGACTTCCTGTCGTTGTCACTCAGTTTTGCTCAGAGCTCTCGACCAATCAGATTTGAGTATCTTCTTTCCTCGGTCAGTGTTGAGCAGCTTTTAGTCAGCTCGGCAGAATTTCTCTCCATTTATGGTAAGGTCAACTAGACAGCGTTCTGTGTCTTCTGAACTTTACCCAAAGTGGAAACACTTTGTCTGGAAGTTGTTCTTGCTCAGCTGCTGTCTTGTACTCTTTGTCGATTCAACTCAGCGGCTTCACTCCGAAGTTGTTCAATGAAGGTCTTCTAGATCCTTCTCTTGCTGAGTTGCGTTTTGATCATAACGACAGCGTTTTGCACACGCGGGCCGAGTTGTCTTGATCTGTTTGACTTTGGGCCTTGACTTCCGTATGGGCTTTGGGCTTTTTATTCTTTATGTCTTATAAACAATTTTAACTCAACATTGAACAAACATATTAGTATAATAAATCAAAGCATTTAAACTTAGTGTGTTTAGAATATATTTAATTTTACTTAAACAATTTTGTCAAATCAAAATCATGTGGAAAGGTGTTTCAACAAACTCCCCCATTTTGATGTTGGCAAAACTATTCAACGAGGAACTCAGTGTTGAGCTCCCCCATGATTGTTGACCTATTATTGCTTAGCAAACTCCCCCGTCAGGGTTGAGCTACTGACTTAGTTTTAACTCTAAACATTCTAAGGTTTAATCGAGTAGGTCTAAGGTCAGTTTTCAGATATAGGTCAGCTCATGGAACATATTCTATTTTACTCAGTATTAAGCGGAAGGTGTAACATTCAGAGAGCACTGAGTAATCATTTTGTTCAATGGTTTTTATGAGACAGTGTTTTGTAAGCATACAGGACAATGTCAAACATTTGATCAGCATGAGATACAATCAACAAGTATTATAGACAGTAAACACAGTTGATGTAATTGAAGATACATAATAACATAATACTCAGCATCATATGAAATAACTCAAGTTAGGATAAAAGATGCAAGTATTGTATTAAAGTAAAGTAGTCAGCATATATAGCAAAAAGATGAGCATAAAAGAACATAGGACTACAGACTAAGTTAAAAGCTAAGCCTAGCCTATTTCTACTTCTTTTTCTTTTGCTTGGACTGACTGCTTCTAGGAGCCTCCTGCTGAGTTCTAGCTTGTTCTTTCTCCCCCGTTTTGTCAGCATCGGGAGGAGCAGGAATTCTAAAAGAGTCGGTTAAGACGGCGGCGGTCAGCACGGCGGATAGCTCCTTAAGTTTGTCGGCACTTTCATTAATGCCGTCAAAGACAATAACGCCTTCATTCAAGACCTCCTTTGGTATGCCGATTTCAGCGGCGCTGAGCAGGCTCAGTATGTAAGCTTGAGACTTACCTACCCAAGTAATTGAATCTGTTAATGCAGCAAAAACTTGATGAAAGGTCTTCAGCAAGGCTGAGTCATAATATTGACGCTGGATATTATTATGACGCACATGGTTGAAGATCCTTTGGGAGTTGACCAAAATCTCATTTTGCTTCATTTGGTCAGTGTCCATCTCTTGCTTATTCAAGTTCAGCAAATGAACTGCTTCGCTGATTTGCTCCATCGAGCATTGAGAGTAGGAAGCCAGTTGATGGTTGGTCTTTGTTTGCTCAGTGTGAAGCTGGGCAAAGAGCATCTTAACTTCACCAGAAGTTGCATACTGAGTGTTCTCAGCTGACAAGGTCTGGAATTGGCCTTGAAGAGTGTTAAGATGTTGAACAGTTGTCAGTTGGAGCTCAGCCAGCTTGGTTATTGAGTCCTGCTTGGGCTGATGTGATTGAATAGAAATCATATCACTTAGCAGATCCTTTAGTCCTTTAACCTCATTTAAGAGCTGAGTGACTTGGGACAGCTGAGTTGATGCATTGTTACTAGACCCAGCAGTAGGTTCAGCAGATTGATGAATGTCCTTAATTAATGACTACACCTAGTTGATGAGTTTTCTACCAGTCTCGGTGGCATGCAGATAGTTGAGGGATTCATCATTATGTTGCCTAGTTTCCTCAGTATGACCAGTTTGTGGAGGAGTCAGAGTTATGACAGGGGCAGTGACTGGAAGTGTGTTTTCAAGCTGTGCTTGGTTTTCTGGAAGAGAGGATTGATCGGCAGTAGTGATGGTCGGTGAAGTAGTAATCCTAATGCTGTCAGTGATGATTGGTGCAGGAATATTCTGAGTCAGCACAGTGCTTGGAGCAACAGTATTGACGAGAACTTACTCGATTTGGCTCGTTGAGTTAGCGGAAGCATTCAAGTCGGCTTGTTTCTTTGGTGAAGAAACAGAGGCTTACTTTTCAAGAGAAGCTTGTTGAGAAGAAGGGGTTTGCTTACTGAAAAACTTTAGCTTAAGAGAGGAAGGATCTTTAGTCAGCTTTTGAACAGGTAAGTCAATGACAGTTTTCTGACTTGCCTTGATTAATCTTCTTCTGCGAGAAGGAATGTCAGCTTGGATAGACTCTCCTGAGTGAGAGGGAGAAGTTTCTTCTTGATCAGCATTAAGCTGGTCAGCTTGTTCTTGTCCTTTATCTGCACCCAACTCAGTATTAGTTGGGTCAGCAGCTTCCTCTTCACTAGTTGTCTCCTCAGCGTCATCCTGACCGCTTTCTTCTTCTTCTTCTTCCTCAGCATCCTGATCTTCGTGATCTAGTTCCTCTTCCATTTGAGTGATGAAGTGATCATCCAGTTCCACACCATCTTCTTGATGCTCAGCTTCGGTTCCCAGACACTGTGTGAAGTGAGAATCACCAGGAACAATGATGTCAGTAGGGATAGCATCAATATGGGTCAGCTCAGAAGACTTCTGCTTCTTTTGAGGTTGCTCATCAGCATCTGTTCTTTCCTCTATTTCAGGCTCATCTTGCCTGCTTCTCTTCTCGGCTGACTTAGGTCTCTCCTGACCTTTTTGAGAAGCTGACTTTAGCTTCTTGGTTTGAGGCTCAGCCTTCTTTGAAGGAGTCCCAACAGCTTTCCTTTTTCGGGCAGCTGGAGCCTTTGTCCTTTTTCCTTTCTTTGGGATAGTTGTCTCCTCATCACCCTCATCAGCATTCTTGCCTTTCTTAATCGGTTGGTCATACTTCAGGGCACGCAGCGCAACAGCTGTGATCTCAGAGCCTTGGGCCTCAGTTTCCTCGAAGAGATCAATTTGATGGTCTTTGAGGATTCTGGTTATGAGTGAGCCCAGCCTTAAAGTTCCATTGCTCCTCTGGAAGCTGGCTATTAAGAAAACTGGCATGTTAATGGGCTTGTAGGTCAGCATATGCCATATGAAGCATTGCTCGAAATTTGTCGATGAGCTGGTGCAATTAATCTTGGGGTAGATGTAATTGGTCAGCAGATAGTGTGCCATCTTTTGGTGCTGGCCCATTGATGAGCTTGAGATTTCTCCAGAATGGCCAGCGGGCTTGTAGAAGGTGGCAACGTACCCAGTTCCTTCATGATCACCCTTCCTTCTCAGCTTTGTTCCCTCATTTTTTAATTTCAGCAAATTGGCAAGGTAGGTAGGGTTGATAAAGATTGTCTTCTCCTTTACACGGTTACCAGATAGTCCTGGTTGTCATCAGCAACCCGCAGATTGTGATAAAACTCCCTTACTAGGTCAGGGTAAGTGGGATCTCTAATGGAGAACAGCTCGGTCCAGCCATTCTTCTATATCCATTCACAGAATGGTTGCTCGGTTGTTACGAAGGCCTCAGAGAACCATCGAGAGAAGTCTATTTTGCACTCTCTAACATCTGCGAAGACTTTGGTGTAGGTTCTGGCCTTGGTCGACTTTCCCTTAGAGGAGGTGGCTTGGCCAGCTTTGCCTTTGCTCGGCGTAGTGACCTTTGTAGTTTCAGGCGAAGTAGTTTGCCTGGAAGGTTCATCGGAACTGGTCTCAGGTTGACCGGCACCGGAGATGTTTACGGAAACCTTAGTCATAGTTTCAGAGAAAGATTGGGAAGTTTGAGAATTTTAGAGAGAGAATGCTTTGCCAGAGAATTCGGTAAGTGTAAAGAGATAACAATGGGGATTTGCCCATTATTTATAGCGGTGAAAAATGGATCTTATCGAATCCATGTGTCAGTTTTGCCTTGGGATTGTGAACCGACAATAATCCTGACTTTTATGACACATTCGGCGCATACGTCATCCTAGGTGGCTATTCGCGTGCTCTAGCATTAAATGCAACGGATCTTATACTCATTGTTTAGAATACTAAACGTTTTATATTCTGAGTGGTCAGTTTTATACATACGGATGATTTCTCAGTTTGAGATAAATACTCGGTGCCATGTTTGCTCAGTATGTGATATTCATTCATTTAGCATTAAACACTCAGCATACATTTATTCACTCATCAAATAATAGATCATTCAGCATGTTAATCACTCAGCATGAATCTATATTAAGAGCTGGAATTTACTGAAGAGGATTAAACATACCAATGGCTTCTCTCAGTATGCGGAACTGTTCACGAGCCAGTGGCTTTGTGAAGATATCCGCAAGCTGCTCATCTGTTGGGACGTAGGTCAGCTTTATCTCACCCTTGAGTATATGGTCTCTAATGAAGTGATGTCTTATGCTGACATGCTTCATCCTGCTGTGTTGAATTGGGTTCTTGGATAGATCAATTGCACTTTTGTTGTCACATTTGACCTCAATTGTCTTTGTTTGAACACCATAGTCTTCAAGCTGTTGCTTAATCCATAGGACTTGAGCAACACAGTGTCCAGCAGCAATGTACTCGGCTTCAGTGGTAGACAAGGCTACTGACGCCTGCTTCTTGCTGAACCAGGATACAAGACAACTTCCTAAGAAATGACATCCTCCAGAGGTGCTTTTTCGTTCTAGCTTGTCTCGACCATAGTCAGCGTCAGTGTATCCAACGAGTGTAAAACCATGAGTGTTGGGATACCATAAACCTGCGTTCACTGAGCTTTGCAAATATCTAAGGATTCTTTTTACATCTATGTAATGAGATTCCTTAGGGTTAGATTGATATCTAGCACAGTAGCATACTGAGAACTGAATGTCCGGTCTACTTGCTGTTAAGTAAAGTAGAGAGCCTATCATACCTCGATACAATTTGCTGTCTACAGACTTACCATTCTCGTCAGCGCAGAGGACAGTGTCAGTGCCTATATGAGTGGATATTGGCTTGCAATTTTCAAGATCATATTTCTTCAATATCTCCTTGGCATATTTAGCTTGACTGATGAAGATGCCATTTTTCCCTTGTTTGATTTGAAGTCCAAGGAAGAAGTTGAGTTCTCCCATCATAGACATTTCAAACTCAGTCTGCATTTGCTTGCTAAATTCCTTGCACATTGACTCATTAGTAGCACCGAAAATAATATCATCAACGTATATTTGAGCCAGTAGGGTATCTTTACCCTTTCTCTTAATGAATAAGGTTGTATCAGCTTTGCCCCTGACATAGTTTCTAGTCAGCAGGAAACTGGTCAGCCTCTCATACCAAGCACGTGGTGCTTGCTTGAGGCCGTACAGAGCCTTTTTGAGTTTATAAACGTGGGTTGGGAATTTAGGATCCTCAAACCCTGGAGGTTGATAAACATAGACTTCCTCGTTTATAACTCCATTAAGAAATGCACTTTTAACATCCATTTGAAACAGTTTAAAGTTCATATAGCTTGCATAAGCGCATAAAATCCTAATAGCCTCTAGCCTTGCCACTGGGGCAAAGGTCTCACCGTAGTCAATACCTTCTTGCTGACTGTAGCCCTGAGCTACAAGCCTTGCTTTGTTCCTAACTACATTTCCTTGCTCATCCAGCTTGTTGCGGAAGACCCATCTTGTTCCAATGGTCTTCTGATTCCTTGGATGTGGCACTAACTCCCATACATCGTTTCTTCTGAATTGGTCAAGTTCCTCTTGCATTGCGCTCATCCAGAATTCATCTTCCTCAGCATTAGCAAAGTTCTTAGGTTCCTGAACTGAGACGAAGGCTACGTTGCTGAGGTATCTCCTGAGTTGGTTTCTTGTCATCAGGGTATTCTCAGCGGCATCAAAAATAGCACTTTCTGAGTGTCCTCTTGGTATCCTTATCTCCTTTGGTAGATTTATGTCTTGTGCTGTCTGTGTTTCAACAATCTCTGCAGGTGAAGACTGGTCAGTGAAAACAATATTTGGTTCACTTTTACCTTTGGTCAGCCCTTGAGGGAATGACTCAGCGGCTGTATCTTGATCAGCGGGTACTGAGTGTGGATCATCCTCGGTCAGCGGCAGATATCTTCCTGCAGGGTTAGTTTCATCGAACTCAACATGTACTGACTCTTCTAAAACTTGAGTTCGTTTATTGAAAACTCTGTATGCTTTGCTGTTTGTTGAGTAGCCTAAAAAGATAGCTTCATCAGCTTTTGAGTCAAACTTAGCTAGGCTATCTTTGGTGTTTAAAATAAAACATTTACAGCCAAAGGCACGAAAGTATCCAATGTTTGGCTTTCGTCCTTTCCAAAGCTCGTAGGGGGTTTTCTTTAGTATAGGTCTAACAAGAGCCCTATTAAGAATATAGCACGCTGTGTTAACAGCTTCTCCCCAAAAGTACTTTGGAAGCCTATGCTCACTCAGCATTGTCCTGGCTATTTCAACCAAGGTTCTGTTCTTCCTTTCAACAACCCCATTTTGTTGAGGCGTCCTAGGAGCAGAAAAATTATGGTCAATGCCGCTGGCTTCACAGAATTCAACAAACTGTTGGTTTTTGAATTCTCCACCATTATCACTTCGGATGTGAGCCAATTTTAGGTCTTTGTCATTTTCAAGTTTTCTAACCAAATTTGAAAATGTCTCAAAGGTCTCATCCTTGCTACTCAGCAAGATGACCCAAGTGTACCGAGAAAAGTCATCTACAATGACCAAGGAAAATCTTCTTCCATCCAGACTCAGCGGCTGGACTGGACCGAAGAGATCCAAGTGTAGTAACTCTAACGGACGCTTAGTTGAGACAACATTTTTACTATGAAAAGATTTTTTGGTTTGTTTTCCAGCTTGGCAAGCGTGGCATAGTTGATCTTTTTCAAATTTAAGTTCTGGCAGTCCCTCAACCAATTGCTTTCTTGCTAATTTGGCTAGGAGGTCCATGCTTACATGACCAAGTCTCCTGTGCCATAGCCAGGAATTTTCTTCCTTTGAAACTAAGCATACAGTTTTTGAAAACTTTTTCTCCAAGCTCAGCATGAAGACACTATCAATGCGAGGGGCAGTTAAAATTAACTCATTAGTTTTACCCTCGAATATTTTACATCCAGTGTCATCAAATATAACTTTTCTCCCATTGTCAGATTGCTGAGCTACGCTGAGTAAGTTATATTTGAGTCCGCTGACTAGGGAGACTGACTCAATAGTAGGATTACCTCCAATGGTTCCTGACCCTACTATCTTACCCTTTTTGTTGTCTCCAAAACTTACACTTCCTCCTCATTTACGCTCGAATGTGATGAACTGAGTTTCATCACCAGTCATATGCCTTGAGCATGCGCTGTCAATATACCACATCTTTGACTTCTCGGCACATCTCAGGCTTACCTGCAATGTAACTAGTTACTTTTAGGTACCCAATTCTTTTTGGGTCCTTGCTTGTTAGGTTCAACAGGTAAAGCATCATATTTTATTTTATGGCGGCATACTTGGACAGTATGGCCATTCTTTCGACAGAAGTCACAGCTGACCTTCCATTGAGGATTTTTCACTGACTGGTCAGCACCCCAGTGCTGAGCGTGCCGGCACACCTTTGTGGTGTGTCCTTTCTTCCCACAGAAGTCACACTTGACATTCCACTGGGGATTCCATCTCTGCTGACCAGTACTTCGGTACTGAGCATTTAGAGGAATATTTCTTTTGTTTGGAACCTTTAGTTGGTTCTGAATGGATGTGACATCCTTTCTCAGTTTCTTGGAATCTGATTGGACCTCAGAGACAAACTTTTGCATAATTCCGATGTTACTATGCAAATCTGAGTTGTCCTGAAGAAGATATCGAAGGTCACTCAGTTTGACCTCCTCAACCTCGTCACATCGCCTGCTGAGTGCTCTAATTTTCTTATTACACTTTTTGACAAGTGTGTAGAGGTCACTCAGGGCATTAACCATTTCATTTCTGAGCTGGGGAAGTGATATTGCCTTATTTGATTGCTCCTCATCGTCAGATGCAATGGAGGGGTCAGCATGCTCAGAGATGCACGGCTCAGCAAGTTCGTCAGCCATAAAACAGATCTTTGCTGATTCAGTGGCATCAGCTTCTAATGATGAAGACTCATCACTGTCGCTCCATGTTGCCACCATTGCCTTTTTGCCGTTCTTCCTTTCTTTCCTCAGCGTGGGGCAGCTTGACTTAATATGGCCAGTTTGATGACATTCAAAGCATGTAATGGGCTTTGAATTGTCCTTCTTGTATTTGCTATCGCTGGACTCAGCTTTATACTTATCAAACTTTCTATAAGGCTTCTTAGAATATTTGTCATTCTTTTTGAACAGCCTTTTCATCTTCCTGGTGAACATAGCCATCTCCTCATCATCTGTTGAGCTCCCATCAGTGGAGTCAGCTTTCATGACAAGAGACTTTTGCTTCTTGTCTTCAGACTTTTCCTTCACCTCGAAATTCTTCATCGAGATCTCATGGGTCAGCAGTGAGCCGATGAGTTCATCATATTTATAGGTGGTTAAGTCTTGAGCTTCCTCAACAGCTGTCTTCTTTGCTTGCCAGTTTTTAGGAAGACTCCTAAGAATCTTCTTGACTTGTTCTTCCTCGGTGAAGATCTTCCCAAGTCTCTTGAGCTCGTTGATGATGTTTGTAAACCTTGCATTCATGTCAGATATTCCTTCATCATCGTTCATTTTGAACAGCTCGTATAGTCTCATCTGTTGGTTCACCTTGGACTCCTTCACTTTGTTGGTTCCTTCGTAGGTGACTTCCAGCTTCTTCCAGATCTCTTACGCCGACTCACAACCTGATATCTTATTATATTCTGCAGCATCAAGCGCACAGTGAAGCATATTTATAGCCGAAGCGTGATTTTGTAGCTTCTTGAGATCATCCTCTGTCCATTTGGCCTCAGCTTTGACAATTGTTTGGCCAGCCACAACTTCAACAGGAACAAATGGGCCTTGGACTATTGAAAGCCATGCACTCATATTTGTTGCCTGAATAACGTTTTTCATCCTATTCTTCCAGAAGGTATAGTTAGACCCGAAGAATAGGGGAGGCCGAGTAATGGACAGCCCCTCAGGTAAGATCTGAGTTGTTTGGTTTCCTGGGAGAAACCGAGTGCTGTTTTCAGCCATAGTGGGGATCAGCTCAAGGTAGTTAAACCTTTAACAGTGAGCTTTTAAGCTCTGATACCACTTGTTGGTTCCTTATAACGTAACAAGTTAGTTCCAAGGGGGGGGATAGGAACTATTTAAAATTTTAATACGTTAAGGCTGTCTTCTTTTTCTTTGAAAAAGGATTACACAGCGCGCTGAGTAAATAAGACACTAGCTTAGTCAACTGGTGACTAAGTCAGCTTCTTTCGTTGAGTCAGGAGATAGCACTTTGAGTCTATTCCTGAACTCAGACACTCAATACACACAACTCAGCTTGACCTCTTTACTTGGTCAGTTTTGATTAAGCAAGCAATATATATATTAAGGAGTTTAAGGTTAGAAAGATATTACTCAGCAGATTTATCCAGGTTCGGCCTCCAAGCCTACGTCCTGTCCCCGGAACACGTTCCGAGATTTCGAATTCTCTACTGAGCTCTTTAACGGTAGAGCATCAAACCTTTTACAACTTAGAAGCTGAGTATAACAAGAGTACCTTCCTCTATACCTCTACTCACTCCTAATCTCACGCTGAGTACTATAACCGAGTACTCAGCCTCTCCTTTCTAATCTCTAGAAATGATAAAGATTTGTCCTAAACAACAATTTCTAAGACACTTTAGATGATTGAATAATCACTCTAGACTTTTACACAAAAGATATAGAATTTGGTGTAAGAATTTGCTTTGCTTTTTCTTGCAGAACTTTGAGTAGAATTTTGGTCAGCGTAATGGCTTGATCAAGTTCTGTGTTGAATGAAGCAACTGAAGGGCTCTATTTATAGAGACGTCTGAGGCATCGGTCATTTCGAATTTCGAAATAACCGTTGGAGGGAAACGGCTTCCTGTCGTTGTCACTCAGTTTTGCTCAGAGCTCTCGGCCAATCAGATTTGAGTATCTTCTGTCCTCGGTCAGTGTTGAGCAGCTTTTAGTCAGCTCGGCAGAATGTCTCTCCATTTATAGTAAGGTCAACTAGACAGCGTTCTGTGTCTTCTGAACTTTACCCAAAGTGGAAACACTTTGTCTGGAAGTTGTTCTTGCTCAGCTGCTGTCTTGTACTCTTTGTCGATTCAACTCAGCGGCTTCACTCCGAAGTTGTTCAACGAAGGTCTTCTAGATCATTCTCTTGCTGAGTTGCGTTTTGATCATAACGACAGCGTTTTGCACACGCGGGTCGAGTTGTCTTGATCTGTTTGACTTTGGGCCTTGACTTCCGTATGGGCTTTGGGCTTTTTATTCTTTATGTCTTATAAACAATTTTAACTCAACATTGAACAAACACATTAGTATAATAAATCAAAGCATTTAAACTTAGTGTGTTTAGAATATATTTAATTTTACTTAAACAATTTTGTCAAATCAAAATCATGTGGAAAGGTGTTTCAACATAGGTGAGAAGAGAAATACAATAGAGAGTAGATAAGGCAGAACATGCATGCCCTATTTTCCAAAAAATACCAAAGGACTAAATATCAATTATAGAGGAGTCTAATAATGTCCATAATGGCAACAATGCCAAAACTTAATTAAATAAATTTAATTAGTTGATTACATAAATATTATGTAATATTTAGTTAATCGAATTAACCCTTAAATTAATTTTATTATCAATTTAGTGCTTTAAATTAATTTTGTATCCTTTATACTTTATTGTAATTAAACTATATCAAATATCAACTTAATTAGATACTCAAAATGTTATTTGTGTTTAATTTTTTTAACTTAACCGTATCGTATACAATTAACTTAAAGCGTTAAGTAACTTTTGTAAAACTAATTAAAACACATTTAATCTTTAAAACGAGATAAATTAAATTGAAAAAAAAAATTAACATTCCGGGTTCGGAGTGGTCGAGCTGTCTCGGGACAGCTCGGCCCAAAGGCTACTGCCGCAAGGCAGTAGCTACCTTGCAGCAGTGGCCTTTGCATAGGCAGCAGCCCGAGTTAACCCGAATATTGATTTTGAATGATTTTTAATTTAATAAATAACTTTAATCTAAATTAAAATTAATTTCAGAATCCATAATTTAATTATCAAATAATTAAAACATTAGTTTTCCTTTTTTAGATTAACTAACCAAATCAAATCATTAATTAATCTAATAAAACTATTAAATCTCATTTAACATTTAATATTTTCATATATTTATGATCACTTTAAACCTTCTAAATAATATTATCACATAATCATATAATTTAACTATGACTATAATCTAATTTATAATTATCAATTAAATCATTTTATCCCTAATACATATAAATTTCGACACATATGCTTCCTCTCTCTTAATTACCATTATGTCCTCCGATTCCAAGTCTCATGTGCGACCCAATAGGTTATTACCGCTGCTACCCGTATATATTTATTGGAATTAATTCAACCTACACTATGCCATTTTCCCTTTCACATGACACAAGATACTGTTGGAAATAGGGCTAAGGTATAGCAGCGAAAATATAAAAATTTTAGCCTACTTCCTTTTAACCATAGGATCCGTTAATCGTTATTTCATATAAAGAGGGATAAGAAGATATACCTTTCGATGATCAATCTACCGTTGCAAACGAAGTGCCCACAACTTCAAAGGAGATGTAAACTGTTTACCAATCTGCCCCTATTCGAAATAGACCTTTCAGACCTCCGAACGACGATCCCTTCGGTGGAAATGTAGAAGAATGTGTCTAGAAGCTACTGTCCAAAAATCGCGACGATCCGACGGTTCAATATCCGGGAATCCTTGAAATAGTGAACTGACCTGATGTAGGCGAAGAAAAACGAATTTCTCCCTTTTGATTGTTTTTCTTCTTTCGTGAACACGGTGAGGTTAAATTAGAATCAACCCTTATGAGATGTAACCAAAATAGATTACCTATAATTAACCAACACAAGATCAAGGAGAAAGAGGGATGAATTAGATTAATCAATCGATGGAATACCGAATGAATTCTTGTCCACGAACTTGGGGATGGAATTCACTTTCTCTCTCTAGCTAGTAGATTTTGAAAATCACAAGGGGTGGGGCTAGAGTGTATGTCGAAATTCACTAGGTAAGGGGTATATATATTATCTTGTCTCTAAACCCTAGTTAGATAGGATTAGGTTACTTAATAGCAATCCAATTCGGAATAGGATTTCTAATTATTATCTTACTATATATCTAATATAATTAGGATAATAATAAGTAACCTAGTTAGATAATAATAGGAGGACATTAATCCAATTAATAACTCCTAACTTGATTATCTCTTAATTAATTTAATTTCACAATCCTAATCCAATTAGGAAGAGTGGAATAAATTAATTCCCTTCCTTTAATACATATAATTTCGACCCCCCTTATCCATGGGCCTTACTGGGCTCAACTGGGCTTCCATCTATTAATCAGATCCATCTCTCTTTTATTTCCAAGTCTTATGTGTGATCCATTAGGTCCTTACTACTTCTGGCCGTATGCAACTATTAAATTAATTTCTCCAAGAATTATATTTAATCCTTGCATAACGGAATGATGAACAGAGCATGTTATCGGCATGTCCGTAATCATTCCCCCAGAGTCCGTTAAGAAGACAGGTTGATTCTGCCGTTAACCCTTCCGTATTAGTTACAGTATAATTCGATCCTTTATCAACTACATCCTTGAACTGAATCTTATGACTATGGATGATGTCAAGTCATATATAGCGAGACGTTCGTTTTACTTATACAGGCCGAGTCAACTCAAATAGATAGGTTAAGTGAAATCTGTATTTCTACTCTTAAGCTATCACCTTGCAAGGATTTAGAGTCGAGTCTTCCACAAGCGATCCTTGGACGTATCTCCCATTCGTCGGGAGTGATAAATGCTCAATCCAATGTATAACTACCTTGACATTACCTCCTGTGACACCCAACCTTTGCAGTTCACACCCCAGAGTCATCTCTGTTAAGGATCGTGGGACCACGCGATCAAAGTCTCACATTCAGTAATTCAGGATGACCAATTAACATTCCTTTGAGTCTGAGGATTATTTATACCTATTAATACCAATGAGATGAACAGGTGACAAGGACGAATCTACCCATCCTGTTATCTCAAATCGGATCCCCAATCCTAATGAACGACGTTTCATCGGATCTATGTAACTGTCCAGATATCTATATATGTGAAGCTTGTGAGATCAGCTTTCTGTCGGACAGAAGACATTGTTACATACAAGTCTCAACAGTGATATGTCAATCCTAAACATCTCACTTGACTTGGGGTGGTTTTAAGTTTATTAGTTTATTATAAAGTCTTGTCTCACTTCATGCTTGTATGAACACTTTATAATCACTTTAAACAAACTTACGGATTTCCTTTTATTAGACTTTATTTAGTGCTGTAAAAGGGTTTGCCTTTATATAGTTATCAAACATATATCTTATTAAAACAAATGATATAAAGAACAATTCATTTACAATAAGTTTGCATCCTACAACCATTGTCTTTAGGACACTAAACCCCAACAGATACAGGACAGACATTTGTTTTCGTGTCGTCTGAATATTTTTCGTGACAATATTTTAACTGTATGTCATATGAAAGAGAAATAAAAAATGCGCTCGATTCTCAGATGACATTACGATTACATAATCCTGTCATCCAAAGAAAACTCGCGTTTTCGTTAAATTTCACTTACTCAACAGATGACACTTCTAATAAATGAATATCATTGTTTACCGAAAACAAAAATGCGGTAAATGAAATTTCACTTACGCGGCCAATCCCCAAATTTTAGGCGCTCTTGTTTGACTGAAATTTCAGCTGATATATAAACCCTCTCTCTAATCCCAAACCCCAGTTTAGGTTACGCAAGAGCTTCATCCCTCTCATCCCTCTCTATCTCCATGGCTAATTTGAACATGCAATCACTGGGTGAGCTATAAACGCGGTACTGGTAAGTATCTATTGATTTTCATTCTTCCATAATCTCTCTTTTCCTCATCCGATTTACTTTTGTGTATGTCGATTTCAGCAGTTGGAATAAGGATCTATTGATTTTCAGAGCTATGATTTAAAGGGTTAGATCTCTCGCTTAAATACTGATTTTATTGCATTCATTGTTACATTCACCGTTGAAATTCTTAGGTCATTGTCTTTTTTAACCTAGGGCAATACAGTGCCGGTTGCTGAAGATGTTCTGATTTCTTTTTATTTGAACATAATATTTGCAGGGATAGTAAGAATGCTACATGCGAAGGCTGACTGAAGAGATTGTCAATCAGTTCTTGCGTTTAGCATATGGGAAGATTTCTTTAACTTATTAAGTATATATTGTTGTTATGTTGGTTTGAACTGATTGGTTGCATGTATGATGTTGTTGTGGGTGGTGCTGCTGAGATAGGTTTGCAATATATCTTCCACTTGGATTGTTATCTGAATGAGTATGTGTATGTATATGGACATAGAACTCATTGATTTAGGAAACTAGCCTGAGTTTGAGTATACATATATATATTGTTATGTGGATTTGAACCGAACGATTACATATATGTATGATGTTGTGGGTGATGATGAAATGATTGGTATGAACTGATTGGTTAGATATAACTGTTTAGGAAGTTAGGACTCATGGAGTTTATGTATGAATGATCATTAAGCATTTGGCTGATTAGGCATACTCTAAAGCTTTGAATGTTCATTATGATTGGCAATACTCTAACACCTATGAGTTATACTGATAGAAGTGATTGAGTATGTGTATGTGTATGTGTATGAAACATGTTTATGTTTGATGTTCTGTTGATGTTTATGTTTGAGGTTCTGTATGAGTATGTGTACGATTGTTCATTTGGGCATGTAGCTTATTAATCATGCATCAAGTATTAGAGGAACATTGTAAAAGGGTCATTGAGCATGTATGAAGCATGTATTAAAGGGTAAATTTAGGCTAATTGCATGTACTGACATGGCTTGCAAATGATAAGATATCACCATTCTCTTTTTTATTTGAACATGACCTATGATGATAAGTAAGGAATAAGTTGTATGCTTGTTATAGCATGTTCACTTAAATATACATGTCTGCTTGAATAAGTTGTCTACTTGTTATAGCATGTTAGGCATACTCCTAAATCTCCATTACTATGTATCATGTCACTTGGCTTGTTATGTGATAGGGACGTTTTATCCCTATCTTTTGGGTTAATTTACGGTTTATTTTTAAGCTACATTGTTAGGTTTAATTAGTGCTAGTTTATTGCATATTTCACTAAATTAGCAATAAGCAATAAATTATGTAACCTTTTTGTCATTTTTAATAAATAAAATAAATAAATAAATCAAGTAATCTCGGTGTTCATAATTGTGCTTTGCAAGACAAATGTATAAGATGGAAAAGGCGATGAATAAACGTCCACGCGGAGCTTAAATCAATGAGAAGTGTTTGATAAGCGTCAGTAAATCATTTACGCGGAGCGTGACCCTTTCCACGTGGAGCGTGGACCTTTTAGAGGACAAAAATATGACTTCAGAAGCTCATCTACGCGGTGCGTAGGTATTCCACGCGGAGCATAGGTGTCAGGTCACCTTGTTCACATTGAGGACAGATTTGATCGTATCTCCCTCATACGAACTCGGATTGAGGCGATTCAAAATGCATTGGAAAGCTAAGAGAAAGATGTACAAGTGACTAATAATGTCATCTCCAAATTCGCAGCAAAACAGGCTCAAATAATTAATCTAAGTTGCTGGACGTGTTGAAGCTTAGGAAACCTTCCATGGGTGTGAAATATGCAAGAGAGAAAATAAGAAAATAATGAAGCATCACATGCTTCATTATTCTACATCAAATTCAAAGTCTTTCTGCCACTTTTACACACATTCAAGATCTCCATTCACATTCAAAGTCTCCATTCACATTGAAAGTCTTCATTCAAGTAGTATGTAGTATGTAGAAGTAGTTTTAGATTTTAGATTCAGATTTTTATATAGCTAAACTCTACCACTCTTATTCCGTCACTCCATCGAAGTTCTGTTCCATCCTCCTCCACCAAGCTCGAGAAGTTCCACCTCCAAGGCCTAAGAGACGGCCTTGAGTCCGGTTAGCTAGTTCCAAGGGCCAATTCTTCCCTTTCTACTTTCTAATTAGCTTGTACTCTTCCTATGTATTAGGCTTGGTTGTATTCATATTTTTCCATTCCACATTTATAATATATGACTTGCAATTCCCGTTTCTCTATATGTGTTGATGTTTACTACTTGTTTTGATATTTGTAATTGATTATTGTGTAGGGGGAGTTCGATACCCGGCGCCCGATACCCGGCGCCCTTTGTACGGGTCATCTTTAGGGAACCATATAGGCGCTGCCCTACTGGGAGTAACATTCCGGAAACCGTAGGAATTGACAAGCCACAGAACTTACGGGCCCTAGTTTCTGATCCCCCGCATTAGACACACCTTGACTAGGAACCACGTAGTCTAAGTACTTCACGGGGTCGACCGAAATACACGTAGTCGTATTTGCAAGAGTAAACCACCAATCGTATATGTTCAGAGTCTTTGCTTATCATATTTATACCTTATCATAACCCATAGAGTTTTGGTTATATAAGTCTGTCTCACCATAGTTTAGGAGTAGTTTGTAGTTGTCACCCAAACCAACCTAAAGTATTCACCGCCTAGATAACGAATAGAACCGAGTAGTTTAATACTTGTAGATATAAATCCCATGGATTCGATACCCGGTCTTAACCAGATTATTACTTGATACGATGGGGTACACTTGCCCCTACGTAGTAGCGTCTAGTAGAGTTTAAGCATACACACAACATCTTACTTATTTCACCTACATATCACATATTATTACCGCACTACTATGAGCCATGCATCATTATGCTTATGGAAAAGTGTTTAACATGGTGATGAAGTTGTATGATTCTAACAACACAAGTTTATGACTAAGCTTGTGGTGACAGTATCATACACTTCATCACCATGCTAATTTCATCATGAACTGTACAATCCAAGTGGCAGGTACATAGTGGTGGCTTTATGATGCTATGAGAACAAGTTGTAGACATGCACGAATAAGTTGTCTATTTGTTATAATATGTTAGGCATACTCTTAAAGCTGAAAATGTTATGAAACCATTCAGGATGGTGATAAGATAAATTTACAATATACCTTCCACTTGGCTTGTTATCTGATTGAAACCATTCAGGATGTTGATGGGTTTTTGATGCTACCAGCATAAGTTATGAACTTGATATTATGTTTAGGAAGGTAGCTAATCATGCATACTCTTAAAGCTGAAAATGATGAACTTGCCTGGTTCTTTTATATTTTAACATGAGTTATGCTGATGAGACATATGTTTCATGTCAATTTAGCATGTTATGAGTCTATGTATGAAGCATGTTGGCTTGTTTTATGTTCTGTTTATGAAGTAACTGATTCAGGAATAGACATATGTTTCATATCAATTTAGCATGTTATGTGTTAGGAAGTAGAACTGATTCAATTTAATAGACATAAACGAATAAGTTGACTACTTTGTTATAGCATGTTATGATCCACTTGAATATACATATATATATCTACTTGAATAAGTTGTCTACTTTGTATTGCCTATCAAAAAAAGATATCGTGCAAGGGGGCATTATGATGTGACGTGCGAATAGCGTACAAGGGGGGCGTGATGCACGAATAGAAAGGAGATTTTGATGCTAAAGAAACACTAGAGCTGGATGGATGGAGTGGAGTACTGGAGGGGCATGGAGCCAACATTGAAGATCAGATTGATTACCAAGTACATTTGTAATCAGTAATCATTCTGTTCTTCAAGAATGGCTCTATGCCCATCCAGTAGTCCACACCATCCAACTCAGTGTTTCTTTGGCATCCAAATCTCCTTTCTTCAAGAATGTGCAGATGGTAAACAAGGATATCGGGATGATGGGGAACCATTAGAGTTAAATGGCGTCGAATACTGGAGGGACATGGAGCCAACATTGAAGATCAGATTGATTACCAAGTACATTTGTAATCAGTAATCATTTTGTTCTTCAAGATTGGCTCTATGCCCATCCAGTAGTCCACACCATCTAACTCAATGGTTGCCCGGCATCCAAATTTCCTTGTATTCACACATCATGCCTCCCCCTTGTACGCTATTCGCACGTCACATCATAATGCCCACTTGCTTGCTATTTGCACATCATATATCCACTATATAACCTGCCCTGTTTCTGATGTATCATTCAGCAATTCGCTCTCGACCAGAAAATGGCCCCTCAATGAAAGGCTCTACTAGCAGTCCATAAATATTCCACAGCAGCTATAAAATGCATAGATAAATTAAATTAGACCCCAAACATGAGTAGTTAAACTAGACCCCAAACATGAATAGATAAATTTACGGGTAAAAAATACATAGATTTACATCTTATCGTGGCAATACTATGGGCAGGGCGATCAAGTAGCTGGGGCATAGAAACATACCCCAAGGGACCGATATTAGGATGGTAAATTTTGGTCCTGAATATGACCTGCGAACAATAGTAATATCATGAGTGTATTTACAAAGATATGAACTGATTTATGTGTGTTAACAAGTTTATGCATGTTCTTACAACTGGAGGTGTGGAGGGGAAATCGACAGGGAATTCCATGTCGACTATGAATACACCTCTTTCATAAGGGGTGTTTGGAGGGCCATTCATCACGGCAGTCCATTGCCGCCAGTCAAGACCATATATATTGACAATCCACCTGGGTGCCTCATATCGGAGTTGGTCAATCTGAAACTCAACATTACGATAGAGGTTCCTTACAAGTCTATCCATGCTCGAAATAACAAATTGTAAGTATAGTGTTAGGTTGCCCTGTGTGACTATTGAGAATTGGTAAACGCTTCCTATTTATAATGTGGGTGGGTAAGTGAAGGGTCTCAGAATGGAGAAAGGGTAAAAGGAGATTAATTAGGTCTATCTGTATACGGTACGTAATTAATGAGCATCATCAATTGGTTTTGCAGATATTAAGACTTTAGGGATTCTAGGAGATGATGACTTAGATATGCTTCAGTTCAAGTTGGATTTGGCTTTCCAATCAACACCACCACGCCTCTGACTACATATTGACAGATTTGGAGATGTACATTAATTGCTTATTTTTTTTACCTTACTACATTCAGAAATTTGTGTAGTTCAAATGTAAACAGATTATGAGCATTAGTCTCCAATAAAATTAAAATCATTGATATACAGAAATTCTTGTTCATTTGATAATTATTGTTCATTTCCAGAATCATTCGAAGAAGAAGGCAAGGAGTGACATTTACGTTTAAAAAAATATCATCTAAATAACAATAAAAAGACATTAAATTAAAAGAATCTGTCATCTAAAATAAATCTCTTGACATGATTGATTAAGACCTATACCATCTGATACAAGTTACTACGACAGAAATTATTATAAAAACGGTCACCGCGAATACCAATATGCCAATTTCCCATATAGAGACTTGACATTTTTAATTATTAGTATGTCATGTGATGACATTAAAAGTGACGTTAATAAATAAAAAGATGCATCGTAACAATGTTCATATGATAGTACGAAACTAGGCTGATGTCATGTATAGTATCTTCAAATGACAGAACCTAACCGTCATCTGAAGGTGCAATAGACGGCAGCGAGCCCTGTGACAGATTTATATCTCGTGGGACGACGGTTTCTAACCGTCGTCTGAAGGGGGTTTTGGCGTAGTGCTAATTAATTTCAACTAAATATATAACAGAATGAGTTCGAAGATTGTTACTAGTAGAACCGTAAACATTCCCCCAGAGCGATAAGAAGCCAGGTTGATACTGACGTTTACCTTTCTGTATTAGGTCTAGTATAATTCGATCATTCATCACCTATATCCTTAGACGAATCCATAATATGGAATATATCAAGTTACATATAATGAGACGTCTGTTTTACTTGTGTATGTAGAATAAACCCTGAATAGATAGGTTAAGTGAAATATCCATTTCAACTGTTAACCCTATCACCTTGCAAGGATTTCCAGTTAATTCTTCCACAATAGGCCATGAATATATCTCATATCTATCATTAGTGACGAATGCTCAATCTAACATTAACTACCATGCAATTACTTTATGTGAAACCCAACGTCAGCCCTCACACACCCCAAAGTTCTCTCTGTTATGGATTGTGTTTGGACAGAGTCAAAGCATCACACTTCATAATCTAGAATCACTGATTAATGTTTATTTGAGTCTGAGGATTACTTATACCTACTAATACCATTTGAGATGAAACAAGTGACATTTAGATAAATCCATCCATCATGTTATCTTAAGTCAGGTCCCCAATCCTAATGAACTCCTTCACTGGATCCACATAATTACCTAGATATCTCCATATCTAAAACTTATGAGATCAGCTCTATATTCACAACAAAAGACACTATTACGTGCACATCTCAACAACACTATGTTAATCCATATTACTTAACTTGGGGTTGTTTTAAGTTTATTGATTTATTATAAAGTATATTCTCACTCTATGCTTGTATGAACACTTTATGATTACTTAAATAAACTTAGGATTTCTTTTATTTAAATTAACTAGTTCTGATAAAAGATTAATGCCTTTATATAGCCAAACATACTATATCTCAAAAAACAAACGATAATGAATGATTCATTTACAAATAGTTTATATCCTACAACAATTGTCTATAAGACACTAAACCCCAACATCTCCCACTTGGACTAAATCCAATTGTTCCTAAAACTAATCCCAGAAGAATTCAAATGACGATCATGAACACATTGGGTTCAGGCCTTCGTCAATGGATCTGCACCGTTGTCCTCTGTGGGTACTCTTTCTATTCTCACATCTCCCCTAGCTACGATCTCTCAGATGAAATGGTATTGCTTGAGATAATGATTGGATCCATTATGAGGCCGTGGTACCTTTACTTGTGCAATGGCCCCATTGTTATCACAGTACAAAGTAATGGGATTCACAATGCCAAGCACCACTCCTAGTTCTATCACAAACTTCCTAATCCAAACTACCTCATTTGCTGCTTTTGTAGCTGCGATGTACTCTGATTCGGTCGATGAGAAAGCAATGCTTCTTTGTTTGGAACTCTTCCAACTGAGCGAACCCTTATTAAGGATAAATAGGTATCCTATTTGGGATCTGTAATCATTCTCATCTGTTAGATGACTAGCATCTGAAAATCCTTCAATTTTCAGTTCTCCACCTCCATACACGAGGAACATGTCTTTAGTCCTTCTCAAGTACTTAAGAATTTTCTTGACAGAAATCTTGCGATCGTTATCTGCATTTCCTTGATAGTGACTTTTCATGTTTAATGCAAATGCTACATTAGGTTTTGTGCAAAGCATGGCATACATGATTGAATCAATCACACTAGAGTTAGGAATTACAGCTATGCGTTTCTTATCATCTTCTGTTTTCGAACACTAATGATTAGTTAACTTAATCTCATTTAGCATGGGTAAGTTACCCCTTTTCGATTCATGCATATCAAAGTGCTTCAGCACCTTGTCAATATATGTAGACTGGGAGAGTCCAAGCAGTCTTTTCGATCTATCTCTATAGATCTTAATCCCTAAGATGTAAGCTACTTCTCCCAAGTCTTTCATGGAGAAATTACCAGATAACCTAACTTTCATCGATTGTAGCCTAGTGATAGGGGCGTTTCGTCCCTATCTTTTAGCGTGGTTTACGGCTTAATTTAGGACCAATTAAATAAGTTTAATTACAAAAATAACGAGTTTTTAATAAAATAACGAAATAAAAGTAAATTCCACACTTTCGGTTAATTGTCTTCATTTTATTAAATTTAGAAAATAAAACGTCAAGCTAACTCGGTTCTCGAGAATTGTATTTCAGGTACGAGTAAGGAGCAAAATCCCACCGACATACACGGGGTGTATCAACCTCCACGCGTGGCGTGGGACATCCAGTCAGAAATAATTGCGCAATCCGCAGGCACCACGTGGGACTAACCCACTGATACGCGGGGCATATCAACCTCCACGCGGGGCGTGAGACATCTAGTCAGAGATGATAAGATCAATCATGGAAGTCAGACTGCATGGTCTCCTAAGTCAACTGCTACTACGCGGGGCGTCCCACCTTACACGCGGGGCGTATATGGGAAGTTCTTCAATCTAAAGTTCCAGGGACTCATATACGAGGGGCGTGCTTCAGGCTACGCGTGGCGTAAAGGACCTAATTCAAGCTACTAAATCTCAGGAGCTCAACCACGCGGGGCGTACCTCAGTCTACGCGGGGCGTGGTTGAGACAACAAGATCTGAATTTTGTTGGGGTTTAGTGTCCTATAGACAATTGTTCTAGGATACGAACTTAATGTAAATGAAGTGTTCTTTACATCATTTGTTTTAATGAGATATGTTTTCATAACTATATAAAGGCAATCCCTTTTAAGAACTAATTAAAGTCTAAATAAAAGGAAATCCGTAAGTTTGTTTAAAGTGATTATAAAGTGTTCATACAAGCATGAAGTGAGATGAAACTTTATAATAAACTAATAAACTTAAAACCACCCCAAGTCAAGTAATATGTTCAGGATTAACATATCACTATTGAGACTTGCATGTAACAATGTCTTCTGTCCTGACAGAAAGCTGATCTCACAAGCTTCATATATACAGATATCTGGACAGTTACATGGATCCAATGAAAAAAAGTTCATTAGGATTGGGGACCCGACTTGAGATAACAGGATGGGTAGATTCATCCTTGTCACCTGTTCATCTCATTGGTATTAATAGGTATAAGTAATCCCCAGACTCAAAGGAGTGTTAATTAGTAATTCTGGATTATGGAATGTGACGCTTTGATCCTGTTGTAACACGATCCTTAACAGAGATGACTCTGGGGTGTGAACAGCAGACGTTGGGTATCACGGGAAGTAATTGCAGGATAGTTATACATTAGATTGAGCATTTATCACTCCCGATAAATGGGAGATATGTCCATGGATCGCTTGTGGAAGACTTGACTCTAAATCCTTGCAAGGTGATAGCTTAAGATAGAAATGCAGATTTCTTTTAACCTATCTAATTGGAGTTGACTCTGTCTGTACAAGTAAAATGAACGTCTCGCTATATGTGACTTGACATTATCCATAGTCATAAGATTCAGTTCAAGGATGTAGTTGATAAAGGATCGAATTATACTGTAACTAATACGGAAAGGTCAACGGCAGAATCAACTTGTCTTCTTATAGATCTGGGGGAATGATTACGGACTTGCTAATCACATACTTTGTACATCATTCCGTTATGCAAAGATTAAATATAATTCTTTGAAAATTAATTTAATAGTTGCATACGGCTAGAAGCGATAAGAACCTAATGGGTCACACATAAGACTTGGAACCCAAAAGAGAGACAGATGTTAATTAATTGACGGAAGCCCAACTGATCCCAATAAGACCCAATTACTAGGGGGCGATTTTATGTATATTAGATACATAAATAATTAATTTGATTTTATCAATTCTAATTAGATTGGGATTATGAATTAAATTAATTAAAGGATGAATAAGTTAGGAGTTTTAATTAGATTAAATTACTCCCATTATTATCCAATAAGGTTATTATTATTATTATCTTTTATATTTAGATATATTAATAGATAATAATTAAGAATTCTATTCCGAATTAAATTCTTATTCAGTAACCTAATTCTATCTAACTAGGGATTAGATACAAGAGATTATAAATACTCCCCTACATGCTATTTTCGAGAGACCCTAAGGCAAATCAAGAGAGAGAATTTTGACCCCCCTATTCGAGGACGAGATTATCTACCGCTTCCTTCCGTTCAATTGATTTTCATCTCTTTCTCTTTATCATTGATCTTGTGTTGATTAATTAGAGACAATCTACTTTGGTTGTTATAAACGGTTGATTCTAACTTGATCTTCCATTGTTTTGTTTTGTGCTCGGGAACTCGAAGTAAGAGTTGTGGGCACTTCGTTTGCAATGGTAGATAGAACTTCTGAAAGGTATTTCTTTTATCTCTCTTTATATGAAATAACGATTAACGGATCTTGGGGTTAATGGAAATAGGTTAAAAAAATTTATATTTCTGCTGCTATACGTTAGCCTATTTGTTTTCCTTTAGTGGTATCACAGCCTGCGTTAAATCCGTTATTTCATATATGAAAATTTAGAAGTTTTTCAATCAGGTTGAATAAATATTTATAGTTAGGTTAATTAACAAAATTGTTTTGATTAATTAGTTCTAAAGATAAATAAGTTTTAATTAATTATTAATTAAAATAGATTATGAACTAAGTGAAAACTTACTTCTTCAGTCCCTCCCCGAGAGTTACTCGCAGTTCATCATGAACTACCAAGTGAGTGGCTTGCAAACCTCTCTTGAAGAGCTTGCAAATATGCTCGAGACAGTCGAGCCTAATATAAAAGAAAACGAGGGGATACCGGCCCTTGCTATTGAAGGATCAAAGAAGAGGGAAGGGAACTCTCCCAATCCAAACCATCCTAAAAACGGCAAGGGGGCTATGCTTACCGAAACAAAGGGAAAGGAAGTAAAGAAGCCCAAAGGAGAGTGCCACTTTTGTGGTGAAGAAGGGCATTGGAAAAGAAACTGTTTGGTGTACCTAGCTACCGTCAAGAAGGGAGAAGCCGGGACTTCAACATCTGGTATGTTTTATATTAAAATAAATACAGTTTCACAGTCTGAATCTTGGGTACTTGATACCGGATGTGGATCTCATATTTGTACAAATATGCAGGAACTAAATCGGACTAGGGAATTGAAGAAAGGAAGCATAAACTTGCGAGTAGGAAATGGAGCAAGAGTTGCCACCCTCGCCATTGGAGATTATGCTTTAAATTTGCCCTCGGGGCTTGTAATAGAATTAGGGAACTGTTTGTATGTTCCAGAAATGTCTCGTAACATTATTTCTATTAGCCGTCTTGTTGACGACGGTTTTCATATTTCAATAGAAGACAAACATTGCGAATTCTATAGAGATGGGATTTTCTATTTTTCAGGAATATCACAAAATGGGATTTATGTGTTAGATGACAAGATTTCTGTTTTCGCAATTGATACCAAAAGACATAAGCTAGATAATTCAACTTACTTGTGGCATTTTCGTTTAGGCCATATAAACAAAAGACGCATGCTTAAGCTACATCAAGATGGGCTTATAAATTCAATTGATCCTGAATCATTGGAAACATGTGAAGCATGTTTAAAAGGTAAAATGGCAAAGACACCCTTTAGCAATAAAGGTGAGCATGTATCAGACACTCTAGGACTTATTCATTCAGATGTATGCGGTCCTATGTCAGTCCAAGCAAGAGGAGGATTCAGATACTTCATAAGCTTCATAGACGACCATACCCGATATGGTTATATCTACTTGATGAAGCACAAGTCCGAAGCGTTTGAGAAATTCAAGTGCTTCAAGAATGAAGTAGAAAATCAATTAGGAAAGAAAATAAAGACGCTTCGATCCGATCGAGGTGGCGAATATCTTTCAGATGATTTTTTGAATTATCTAACTGAATATGGGATATGCTCACAATGGACACCTCCCTATACACCACAACACAATGGTGTATCCGAGAGGAGGAACCATACCCTACTAGATATGGTACGATCCATGATGAGCATAGCATTACTTCCAAAGGCATTCTGGGGCTATGCCTTAGAAACCGCCCTCTTTACCCTAAATCGAGTACCAACTAAATCCGCTAGTTCCACACCATATGAATTGTTCGTTGGTAGGAAACCCGTGTTCTCATTCATGAGAGTATGGGGTTGTTCAGCATTTGTCAAACGCATAGCGTCAGACCAACTAGATTCTAAATCTGATAAGTGTTTCTTCATTGGATACCCTAAGAAAACTGTGGGGTATTACTTCTATCATCCAGATGATCAGAAAGTAATAGTATCCAAACACGCAACCTTCTTAGAGAAAGAGTTTCTCGAAGAAACAGAAAAGGGAAGCATGATTGAACTTGATGAAGTTCAAGAACAAGAAACACCGACTGAAACAACAGAAGCGATTGAGGAACCCGATGCAGTCCCATTAGATGAGACTTAAGTGCCACCCCTTCGTAGATCACAAAGAGTTCGTGAACTCCCTATTAGATATGGTTTTCTAGTGAGAGATGATGATGAGGTTCCCCTGTTAGACGACGAACCCGAAAACTACGAGGAGGCTCTTAACAGTCCAGATTCTAAAGCATGGCTTGAAGCCATGGATTCTAAGATGGATTCCATGTACACCAACCAAGTGTGGACTTTGGTTGATCCACCAGAAGGGATAAAACCCATTGGGTGCAGATGGATCTTCAAAAAGAAGACTGACATGGATGGAAAGGTTAGCACCTACAAAGCTAGGTTAGTAGCGAAAGGATATCGTCAGAAGCAAGGAATTGATTATGACGAAACTTTCTCTCCTGTGGCTATGTCCAAATCAATCAGAATAATGCTTGTTATTGCCGCTCACTACGATTACGAGATTTGGTAACAAATAAAAATTAATAGCACTTACTTGAGATTAATTGGAAGAAAATTTGAAATTAATTGATTGAGCAAATTCGTGCTGATAACGTGTTATAAAATTGATTATAACCACACTTATATGTAGATTAATAAATATGTGTAAATATATATATGGAGATGCGGGCCTTGTGGCTACCGGTGGTGTATTCCGAACTGACTCTAGTGGCTGGGTTAGTGGCTATGTGGTTAATCTCGGCATTTGCACTGTGTTCCTGGCAGAATTATGGGGAGTGTACTTTGGCTTAATGATTGCATGGAGAAAAGGCCATCGACACGTCATTTTTTAGATTGAGGCCCTGTTCTTTATCACTTAATTTCAGTAACAATCAGTTCAGTTCAGTTCAGTTCAATTCAGTTCAGTTCAGTTCAGTTCAATTCAATTCAGTTCAGTTCAGTTCAGTTCAGCATTCAGTTTCAGCATCCAGTTTCAGTATTCAGTAATTTATCATTATTTATTATATTATCATTATTTATATATAATTTATTATAATTATTATTATTTATCTATAATTTATCATTATTTATTATTATTATTATTTATAGTTTATCATTATCTATAAATTAGATAAAAGTCAAGAAATGATAGTTTATTAAAGTATATATGGTTTAATAAAAAAAATAAAACTAAAGTATGCATCCATATTTAAAAATTAGAAATTGTATCCATATTATGAATTATTTCTCAAATTTATCCAATTTAACCAATTTATCAATGTTAGGGATAAAATTCCACCATTTTAGACGTTAGAGGTAAAATTACTTCTGACCCAAAACGTTATTTTTGCACTTTAACCCTTAATTAAAATAAAAAGTTAAGAGTTTGTATTCATATGAAGACTTGTATTTAATTTCATAGGCTTTAAATTATATATAAATTTGTGTTTGTATGTAATTTGTATTTTTAATTTAAATTAGACTTATTTTTATTTAATTTCATAGGGTTTTATCGAGCCAAGATTTTATCATCCCGGGCTTTTATTTGATATTCAATTTAGTTTTATCTTTAATAATATATTTATTTATTATTGATATTATTAAATTTATTAGAACCATTATTATTATTATAAGTTCATTAATGTCCAATACTATCATGAAAATTATTTTAAAGTCTAATATCATCATTATTGTTAAGTTCGGTTAAGTTCGGTAGCATTCAGTTAAGTTCAGTAGCATTCAGTTAAGTTCAGTATTCAGTAGTATTCAGTTAAATTCAGTTCAGTATTCAACAGTATTTAGTTCAGTTCAGTTCAGTTCAATTCAATTCAGTTCAGTTCAGTTCAGTTCAATTCAGTTCAGTTTAGTTCAGTTTTTTTCAGCGATAAAGAACAGAGCCTGACTCCCTAAGCATATTACAGTTGCTGCAGGAGGAGGATATTAGTTGCCATAGATTCTACTCGCTCATTGAGAAGTGTCGTATGTTTCTTAAGCACGTCTGGGAGATTAGGTTGGTCCATGTTTTTCGTGAAGGGAACAGGACAGCTGATTGGATGGCAAGCTACGCAGGACAATTATCCTTAGGTCTTCATGAATGTGATGCGCCTCCTGCAAGCATCCAAGATATCTTATTTTTTTTGACATTTGTGGCTCGTGTCTTCCTAGAATGGCTTAAGTTCCTTTGTAAGGCGTCTTGCCTCCTTCAAATAAAAAAAATTATATTACAATCCATAATTTTATATCACGTCATTAGCATGAATTTACTTGTTTGATTAATTTTAGTACGGATTTTGTCTATCTAATTAATCTCAAGTAAGTTCTAAATTAATTTTTATTTGTTAAATTATGATTTTGTTTCTAGTACATTATTTTTTATTATATTTTAAACATGTGGAATCTTACAAATGTTGAATTTGTGGTACTTGACATTTCGGGAAAGAATAATGTGTGTTGGATAAGAAAATCCATTTAGAGGCGAAGGGTCTCGGAGATACCATTAAAGAAAAAAATAATGCTAATTTGCAAAATCGTGCAAAAGTGACGATTTTTTTCCGTCATCATCTTGACGGAGGACGGAAATTAGAATATTCATCTATTCTCTGAAAAAATTTAAAAGAAACATATGACCACATGAAGTTGGATCCTATTACCAAAAGCTCATTATGATATGATGCAATTAAGATTTGCAGGGGTGTTCATCGGTCGATTCGGTCTGAAAACCGAATAGCTCTAAAAATAAAAATCGAACCTAACCTAATAACAATGTAATGGGATTTACAATGTCAGGCACCACACCAAGTTCAGTAATGAACTTCCTAATCCAAACCGCTTCCTTTGTTGCTTCCGCATCAGCGATATACTCTGACTCGGTCGTAGAGAAAGCTACGCTTCCTTGCTTGGAACTCTTCCAGCTGACCGCGTCCCCATTCAAGCTAAACAGGTATCCTGATTGGGATTTAAAATCATTCTCATCTGTGAGATGACTTGCATCTGAAAATCCTTCTATTTTCAGATCCCCTTCTCCGTACACTAGGAACATGTCTTTAGTTCTTCTCAAGTACTTAAGAATGTTTTTGACGACAATCCAGTGCTCGTCTCCCGGATTTCCTTGGTAACGACTCGTTATACTTAACGCGAACGCTACGTCAGGTCTAGTGCATAGCATAGCATACATAATCGAACCGATTGCGCTGGCATACGGGACTATAGCCATTCGCTTCTTATCATCATCGATTTTAGGACATTGATGATTGTTTAACTTTACTCCATGTATCATGGGTAAGTTACCTCGTTTCGATTCAAGCATGCTAAACCGCTTTAGCACCTTTTCGATGTATGTAGCCTGTAAAAGACCAAGCAGTCTTCTTGATCTATCTCTGTAGATCTTTATACCAAGTATATAAGCTGCTTCACCAAGGTCTTTCATTGAGAAGTTACCAGATAACCATACTTTTACCGACTGTAGTAGAGCTACGTCATTTCCCATTAATAATATATCGTCCACATATAATATCAGAAATGCAACTGAGCTCCCACTTCCTTTCTTGTAAATGCAAGCTTCTTCGCAATTTTGTTCGAAACCAAATTGTTTTATGGTTTCGTCAAAATGCTTGTTCCAGCTTCTTGATGCTTGCTTGAGTCCATAAATGGATCTCTGAAGTTTGTAAACCTTGTTTGTATCCTTCGATATGAAACCTTCAGGTTGCATCATATATACATCCTCAAGCAGGTTTCCGTTTAGGAAAGCTGTTTTCACATAGAGGTGTGGATAAGGAGATATATAAGTGTCATTATATAGTGTGTTAGTTATAGGGTTGAATATGGTACGACGGCGTATTTGATATGTACATATATTAGGGCAGAATGATGACGATATGCTGACATTATAACGACATATTTGATACGTCTGAAGAATATGTAAACGGTGTATATATACAGTATATGCATGCGAGGTATGTGGACAATATAATACAAAGAATTATATTAGAAACAAAATTATAATCGGTCTCATAATGCATCCAAGCATTACCTGAAGCGATACCACATTATAAGAGAAATTGTGGCAATAAGAGATGTGAGAATAGAAAGAGTACCTATTGAGGACAATGTTGCAGATCCATTAACAAAGCCCTTAACCCAGAAAGTACATGATCGTCATCTAACTTCTACCGGGATAAGTTATAGAAACAATTGGCTTTAGTCCAAGTGGGAGTATGTTGGGGTTTAGTGTCCTATAGACAATTGTTCTAGGATACGAACTTAATGTAAATGAAGTGTTCTTTACATCGTTTGTTTTAATGAGATATGTTTTCATAACTATATAAAGGCAATCCCTTTTAAGAACTAATTAAAGTCTAAATAAAAGGAAATCCGTAAGTTTGTTTAAAGTGATTATAAAGTGTTCATACAAGCATGAAGTAAGACGAAACTTTATAATAAACTAATAAACTTAAAACCACCCCAAGTCAAGTAATATGTTCAGGATTGACATATCACTGTTGAGACTTGCATGTAACAATGTCTTCTGTCCCGACAGAAAACTGATCTCACAAGCTTCATATATACAGATATCTGGAAAGCTACATGGATCCAATGAAAAGAAGTTCATTAGGATTGGGGACCCGACTTGAGATAACAGGATGGGTAGATTCATCCTTGTCACCTGTTCATCTCATTGGTATTAATAGGTATAAGTAATCCCCAGACTCAAAGGAGTGTTAATTAGTAATTCTGGATTATGGAATGTGACGCTTTGATCCTGTTGTAACACGATCCTTAACAGAGATGACTCTGGGGTGTGAACAGCAGACGTTGGGTATCACAGGAAGTAATTGCAGGATAGTTATACATTAGATTGAGCATTTATCACTCCCGATAAATGGGAGATATGTCCATGGATTGCTTGTGGAAGACTTGACTCTAAATCCTTGCAAGGTGATAGCTTAAGATAGAAATGCAGATTTCTCTTAACCTATCTAATTGGAGTTGACTCGGCCTGTACAAGTAAAACGAACGTCTCGCTATATGTGACTTGACATTATCCATAGTCATAAGATTCAGTTCAAGGATGTAGTTGATAAAGGATCGAATTATACTGTAACTAATACGGAAAGGTCAACGACAGAATCAACCTGTCTTCTTATAGCTCTGGGGGAATGATTACGGACTTGCTAATCACATACTTTGTACATCATTCCGTTATGCAAAGATTAAATATAATTCTTTGAAAATTAATTTAATAGTTGCATACGGCTAGAAGCGATAAGAACCTAATGGGTCACACATAAGACTTGGAACCCAAAAGAGAGACAGATGTTAATTAATTGACGGAAGCCCAACTGAGCCCAATAAGGCCCAATTACTAAGGGGGGGGGGGGGGGGGGCGATTTTATGTATATTAGATACATAAATAATTAATTTGATTTTATCAATTCTAATTAGATTGGGATTATGAATTAAATTAATTAAAGGATAAATAAGTTAGGAGTTTTAATTAGATTAAATTACTCCCATTATTATCCAATAAGGTTATTATTATTATCTTTTATATTTAGATATATTAATAGATAATAATTAAGAATTCTATTCCGAATTAAATTCTTATTCAGTAACCTAATTCTATCTAACTAGGGATTAGATACAAGAGATTATAAATACTCCCCTACATGCTATTTTCGAGAGACCCTAAGGCAAATCAAGAGAGAGAATTTCGATCCCCCTATTCGAGGATGAGATTATTTACCGCTTCCTTTCGTTCAATTGATTTTCATCTCTTTCTCTTTATCCTTGATCTTGTGTTGATTAATTAGAGACAATCTACTTTGGTTGTTATAAACGGTTGATTCTAACTTGATCTTCCATTGTTTTGTTTTGTGCTCGGGAACTCGAAGTAAGAGTTGTGGGCACTTCGTTTGCAACGGTAGATAGAACTTCTGAAAGGTATTTCTTTTATCCCTCTTTATATGAAATAACGATTAACGGATCTTGGGGTTAATGGAAATAGGTTAAAAATTTTATATTTCCGCTGCTATACGTTAGCCTATTTTTTTTCCTTCAAATTTGGTCCACATGTAGGAATTATTGACGAAATGGGCCAATATGCGGGGCGTCCCCTACCATACGCGGGGCGTGTCATGGGAATTCTGTAGAAATAATGTATCTCCATGCTTGTACCTTGTGAACTTACAATTCTACCCCTAGCTTGATGTGTATAAATAAGAGTGACTAGCACTCATTTAGATATCCAGAATTTCATGTATTGAGTTCTTGCTATATAGTTTTAGATTTTAGATTCAGATTTTACATAGCAAAATTCTTTCACCTTGAGAGCTTGTTCGTTTATTCCGGCATTCCGTCAAAGTTCCGTTCTACCTTCGTTCACCAAGCTCGAGAGTTCCACCTCCAAGTCCTAAGAGATGGCCTTGAGTCCGGTTAGCTAGTTCCGAGGGTGGATTCTTCCCTTTTCACTTGCTAATTAGCTTGCACTCTTCCTATGTACTAGGCTTGGTTGTATTCCATATTTACATTTTCCATATTTATAATTTATGATTCACAATCTCTTTGTATATATGTGTTGATGTTTGTTACTTGTTTTGATATTCGTAATTGATTATCGTGTAGGGGAACGCGATTTCCGACGCCATTCGGGCTATCTTTAGGGATTCATATAGGTGTTGCCTTACCGGAAGTGACGCACCAGAAACCGTAGGAATTGACAAGCCGCAGAACTTACGGGCCCTAATTTCTAATCCCAAGCATTAGACACGCTTTGACTAGGAATCACGTAGTCTAAGTACTTCACGGGCCGGTCACACTACACGTAGTCGTCATTGCAAGAGTAAATCATTAACTGTATATATATTAGGAGTCATTGTTTATCATATTTATAACTTATCACCATCCATATCATTTCGTAGAGTTTTCGCTATATAAATCTGTCTCACTTATAGTTAGGAGTAGTTTGTAGTTGTTTCCCACATCAACTCAAAGTATTCACCGCTTAGATAACGTATAAAACCGAGTCGTTTAATACTTGTAGTTATAAATCCCGTGGATTCGATACCCGGTCTTAACCAGATTATTACTTGATACGACGAGGTACACTTGCCCCTAAGTAGTAGCTTCTAGTAGAGATAGAGCATTTAGGAAGATCACATCCATAGTCATAACGAACTTATCATAATATATATATTCATAAGCTCTACCTAGGCGCTGTACGCCCATCAAGTTTTTGGCGCCGTTGCCGGGGATTTATAATTTCTTGCAATATTAGACAAAAGCGTTTTATTGTTAGTCTAAGCATTATCTTTGTATAAATTGTTTATATATACTTTTTACTAACAATATTCTTTCTTGTTTATAATTTTTTCCCATTTATTTATTTTATGCACACCCGATCTCGGAGTGATACTCTCGCTCCTATTGATCTTGAAATTGAACGTACTCTTTGTAGGATTCGGAGAGAGAAAATGGCAAACCTCAACAATGAAGCTAACCAACCCGAGGTCAACCAAAGGCCACCGGTGCAACCCGTGAACAACAACCGCAATGGTGGAGGCAACGACATGCGCTCGATGATGGAGATTCTTGCTCCGCATCGCCCTCAAAATCGCAACGGAATCGTTGCCCCCACCATTCTGGCCAACACATATGAAATAAAGACTAGCATGGTCCAACTAATCCAACAACTTGGTCAATTCGGAGGGGAACCCCATGAAAACCCTAACGAACACCTCGATAATTTTTTTATGTGTGCCGAAACTTCTCGGCAAAACGGTGTTCCGGTTGAGGCCGTCTGACTAAAGTTGTTTCCTTTCTCTTTGACAGGACAAGCGTTGGAGTGGTTGCACTCGTTGGAGGCGGGATCGATTACATCATGGGAGGAGCTTGAGAAGGAATTCCTTTCTTACTACTTCCCGCCTTCCAAAACGGTTAAGTTGAGGAACGATATCACTACCTTTCGGCAGCTCGAGCACGAAGCCCTTCATGCGGCTTGGGCGAGATTCTGAAAGTTGCTTTGAAGCTGCCCGCACTATGATATCCCCAAGCACGATTTAATAAGTACTTTTTTTATCACGGATTAACGCCTACTAACCGTGCTACCGTGGATTCCGCGGTAGGTGGGGACCTGTTTAGGAAGTCGGCCAATGAAGCATATGAGCTCATCCATGAGCTCGTAAGGAAAAGCGTACAGTGGCAAGAAGATCGGCTTGCCAGACCCCCGCGACATCAAACGTTCGCCGTGGAGAAAGAGGCTCTAAAAAGTTCCATGGCGGAAATGAATAAAAAACTTGACGCTTTGATAGCACAGTTGAGCCTCAACAAAGTTGCACAGGTCCTGATGTGCAATCATTGTGGTGGAGATCATGACAGACTTAATTGCCAAGCCGGTAGCCCTTTCGCCGGCGACACCGAAAATGTAAGTTACGTAGGAGGCAATCAAAGGTACAACCCTAACTCGAACTCCTACTCACACCACCACAATAATAATGACAGCGGATGGAGGCCTCGATACCAACACCCTAACTTGTCGTACGGTAATAATAATAATGTATTGAGGCCCCTACCCGACTTTCATCAAGAATATCGGGAAAATAGGCTAGGGCAATCACAAACCATGCCCGGTGGTCGGAACACTCAGCCTCCCGACAACGTGCATGGCCAGTCGGTAACATCCTTGTTAAAGGATATCCTAACCCGTCTTGCCGATAGTGAGGTGTTTTGCAGGGACCTTAGCCGCCAGGTAGCCCATTTGAATCGTCAGCAACAGGAGAGGCCAATAGGAACTCTCCCGGCAAACACCGAGCAAAACCCGCGGGGCAAAAATAGAGAGTCCGGACAAGCAATAACTCTCCTAAACGGTAGAAGTTCGGACCCATCAAGTTCCAACTCGGACAACCTGCAGTAAGCCGCCGCATGAGAAAGTCGAGCTACTCCGACTCTAAACGTAGCACCGGTTTGAATTTCTCAAACCCCTTGTTTATATGTATCATAACCGTTTTTCACCTCATTTTTATTTATTTTTATTTTTCTCTTTTTATTTGTATGCATTTCTTTCTATTTCTATTTTCATTTGTCTTCTCTTCCGTCTCATTTCGTTTCTTTAAAAAAAATCCCATTAACATTCAAAAACCCTACGCGGGGCGCCATACCTTTCACGCCCCGCGCATCTGCGTGTCTGTCCCCGTTTTCATAATCAAAGACACGTTACGCGGGGCGTCTGCCCTACCACGCCCCGCGTACATTTTACCGTTGGGTCTTCTTCCTAATAAGCACCACGTGTACGGACACGCGGGACGCCCTCTAGGGCACGCCCTGCGTATCCTAGGGGAGTTGCGAATTACAACTCACCATGGCAGCTTTTCCCCTTCCACCTCTCCCATCACTCTTTCCTCTTCCCCAAAAGTCTTTCCCACTTCTCCACCACACCTCTTCTACCTCCCAATCACATCCCATCTTTTCAAATTCAAAACTTATTCAACCTCCCTCCATCATCAATTTTGCTTTAACCAGCTTCTTAATTACTCTTTAAAAAAATAATAAAAACATTAAATAACAATTAAAACCCATAAAAATTAAAAAAAAAACTCTTTGAAAAAACCGAAAAATACTTCCTCTTCCTTCTTCCATGCGGGACGTACCCACAGGCACGCCCCGCGTCCTCGCCATTCTCCCATATATTTTTGGCCAGGAGGTGCGATACGCGTGGCGTGCTTCCCTGCACGCCCCGCGTGCCGTGCCATTTTCCGCGTCGAATAAGATCAGGGGGAGGGATACGCCTGGCGTGGCCTCTTCACGCCCTGCGTACCCCTCTGGGAATCCGAATTTCACTTGGATTCCCACTCCTCCCCTATTTATACCCCTTCCTTTTTCCCAACTTCTTCCCCCACACTCACTCTAACCCCCCACACTCATTCACAACTCTTCCTTCCTCATTCACTACCACCATGACAAAAAGCAAGCGACCCGCTAGTGACCGTCCCCCACGGGCCACTCATGCCCGCTCTTCTCGTTCTTCCCAAAATCGACAATCATCACCACCACCCGAAAGGGAAGAAACACCGCCACTCACCCGCCAATATCGAGCTCCTTTTCATCTCCTCACCGAAGAAGAGGCCCTATCCTACCAAACCCTTTCTCCTGCCCATATCATGGAACTCCCGTACATCAACCGTAGCACTCTCGATCGTTACAACCTTGGAAGTGTTTTCGAGGATCGCCTCTGCACTCTCAATTGGCACGATCACTTTCGTGCACGCCAACACGTTTACCCCTCGTTGGTCTTAGAGTTTTACACCACCCTTGAGTCTAATGGAGTTCCCGGTGCCGCCCTCTTCAACTTCCGCATTCACAACCGCCCCTTTTCCATCGACACACAGTGGCTCCGCAACCATTTCACTATGCAAGCGGATGCCGGCATAGCACATTGGCCTGAGGGTGTCTCCCCTCGTGACTTTTGGACCTCCATCACCGGGTCCGACGATTATGACATCTCCAATCTCCGCCCATGATGCATCCGCGATCCTATCCTCCAACTTCTTCACCGCTTCATCAATTTTTACTTCTCGGGAAGTCCGAAGCCACCAACGTCAATAAGCACGAGCTTCTGGCCCTCTATTATTGTGCAAACGGTCTCACTTACGACCTCTCCTACCTTGTGGCTGTCCACCTCCACCACATGCCCACCCGGAAATGTGCCAAACTCGGGTTGGGCCATCTCATCACAATCTTCACCACCTCCACTCTCAGCGAAGCCGCCCTTGACCGCCTTCCCAGCTTGGAGCCGCGACCCTTGGACAAAAACGCCTTCAAATCACTCCAGCGCCCCGCCTCCGGCCCGGGTGAAAGTTCGCGGGTGGCCCAACCCCAAGAGGACGAGGGATCGGACTCGGACATGAGCCTAAACTTTAGCCCACCGCCCAACCACGATTTCAACTCCATATATGCTCGGTTGGACGCCTTGGAAGGCCACCAACGTCAAGATCGCGCCCACTTTGATTCTCAATTCGCCAACCTCAACACCCGTTTTGACACCCTTGAGGCTAATCACCTCATGGACCATTCCACCTTCATCACCCGCTTCAACTCCATTGAGGCCCAAAGGCGTGAGGATCGGGCCCATCTCGACGCTCGCTTCGACGCCCTCACCAACGCCTTCTCCACCCACTTTAACGTTCACGGCAATCCGCCTCCGCCTCCACCCTAGTTTTCTTTTATTCTTACCATTTCATGTTTTTTTATGTTTTTTCAATTCTGTGTTTTCCGTTTCCGTTTTTCCTTTTGTTGTTTTTATTTGTACTTTCTCTTATCGTAATCTATATTAAACTAGTTTTATTGTTTTGTTTCGTTTATTTCCCGTTCCCGTATTCGTTCTTTTTATTTTTACATAAGAATTACTAATGTTCACGCGGGGCGTGCCCATTCTACGCCCCCCTGGGTACGTCACGCGTAGGACCTGACCTTCAGGGTCCTTTTTCCATTCTATCTTTATTTTTGTTTTTCTTTTCTTTTGCGACGTCCTTGGAATAGACGTCATTTTAATAACGCGGAGGGCCGTGCAACCCCGCACTCACCGTTTGTTTTGCACTAACAAAAACAAAAATAAAAATCAAATAAACAACAAAATAATTAAACTGATTTATTGATTCTTAAATTTTTCCGACACACTACCTCCCTCGGAAATTAATTAATAGTTCCGTTATTTGTTCTTAAATGTAAAGACATTAAATCAAAGGATCAGTTTAATTAAGAAATTTTAGTCTTGATTCTGAAGTTATAGAATTTATGCAAAGCCTAGGTTCGTACTAAAAAAAGCATTGAGTCCTAACCCACAGGTTATCTCCATAATGAAATTTAAAAAGGCAATAAAAACGGGATAGTTGAAAATTTGACGAGAACTTGAACGTACACAATTTAAACCCGAAATTTTTGTAAGGTATTTTTGAGCCTAAAAGAGTTCGTACGAGAACTCTATTTCTTTCACAATTTTTCGAGAGCTTTGACTTCACTCGATTCATAGAGTTTGCACCTAATACCGGGTTAAGTACACTTATTTTTGGTAAAAATGGCAATAGATGATAAAACGAACCCACTTAGGCTAATTCTTTTCTTAAAGTATTTTTCTCGTTTTCATTAACCTCTAGGAAACCCCCTCGAGCCTATTAACCGACTTCTTTGTTAATACCTTCTTAACATTTAACCCTTTTTCCTCTTGTTTAAATACCAACAAAATCAAATCGCACCAGAATTACCCAAAATAAGCCAAGGCCTTGGTAAGTAAGCACCATAAGCTTTCGAAATCGTTTTTGTGCCGCTCTCAAAACAAAAAGAAAAATAAAAACACAATAAAGAGAAAAGGGCATTCTCAAGCTCCACCCGAGCAATTTCGAGTTACATTTTACGAACTCGCTAAGGCCAAAATAAAAACACGGTGCGATCATCAAAATGGTGTTTGAACTCGAGTTTCTAAAAATTAACCACTAAAAAGCCACCCACATTACAACCCCCCTCCGGGTTCATTTTTAATATTACCTAGACCATAACATAGGAGGAAAAACCCGGATGAAAATGCAAACTCAAAGTGACCTCGAGTAAGTGCAAAGGAGAGTGCAAAAACACCGACCCACCAAGATTTGAGCGTAAGAGTGAAATCCCTTGGTGAGGTACTATCGGGTTCTCAAAAGATAATCGACCCCCGTTGATATTGCCTATTAAATTTGATCATGGAGGTTTCAAACAAGTTTTGGTTACTCAATTGTTTGCGTAGGTACTTGCCGAAAACTTTGCTTAAAACTTTAACGTCGAAATCACGCACTTGGTAAAACCAACCGACGGTTTGTTTCTTAATGATCTCAATCCCTTGTCTTTCGATTTCTTTTACTTGAGGACAAGTAAAACTTTAAAGTCCGAGGAGGTTTGATAGGGGCGTTTTATCCTTATCTTTTAGCGTGGTTTACGGCTTAATTTAGGACCAATTAAATAAGTTTAATTACAAAAATAACGAGTTTTTAATAAAATAACGAAATAAAAGTAAATTCCGCACTTTCGGTTAATTGTCTTCATTTTATTAAATTTAGAAAATAAAACGTCAAGCTAACTCGGCTCTCGAGAATTGTATTTCAGGTACGAGTAAGGAGAAAAATCCCACCGACATATGCGGAGCGTATCAACCTCCACGCGTGGCGTGGGACATCCAGTCAGAAATAATTGCTCAATCCGCAGGCACCACGTGGGACTAACCCACTGATACGTGGGGCGTATCAACCTCCACGCGGGGCGTATCAACCTCCACGTGGGGTGTGAGACATCTAGTCAGAGATGATAAGATCAATCATGGAAGTCAGACTGCATAGTCTCCCAAGTCAATTGCTACTACGTGGGGCGTCCCACCTTACATGCGGGGCGTATATGGGAAGTTCTTCAATCTAAAGTTCCAGGGACTCATATACGTGGGGCGTGCTTCAGGCTACGTGTGGCGTAAAGGACCTAATTCAAGCTACTAAATCTCAGGAGCTCAACCATGCGGGGCGTACCTCAGTCTACACGGGGCGTGGTTGAGACAACAAGATCTGAATTTGGTCCACATGCAGGAATTATTGACGAAATGGGCCAATACGTGGGGCGTCCCCTACCATACGCGGGGTGTGTCATGGGAATTCTGCAGAAATAATGTATCTCCATGCTTGTACCTTGTGAACTTACAATTCTACCCCTAGCTTGATGTGTATAAATAAGAGTGACTAGCACTCTTTTAGATATCCAGAATTTCATGTATTGAGTTCTTGCTATATAGTTTTAGATTTTAGATTCAGATTTTACATAGCAAAATTCTATCACCTAAAGAGCTTGTTCGTTTATTCCGAAATTCCGTCAAAGTTCCGTTCTACCTTCGTTCACCAAGCTCGAGAGTTCCACCTCCAAGTCCTAAGAGACGGCCTTGAGTCCGGTTAGCTAGTTCCGAGGGTGGATTCTTCCCTTTTCACTTGCTAATTAGCTTGCACTCTTCCTATGTACTAGGCTTGGTTGTATTCCATATTTACATTTTCCATATTTATAATTTATGATTCACAATCTCTTTGTCTATATATGTGTTGATGTTTGTTACTTGTTTTGATATTCGTAATTGATTATCGTGTAGGGGAACGCGATTTCCGACGCCATTCGGGCTATCTTTAGGGATTCATATAGGTGTTGCCTTACCGGAAGTGACGCACCGAAAACCGTAGGAATTGACAAGCCACGGAACTTACGGGCCCTAATTTCTAATCCCAAGCATTAGACACGCATTGACTAGGAATCACGTAGTCTAAGTACTTCACGGGTCGGTCATGCTACACGTAGTCGTCATTGCAAGAGTAAATCATTAATCGTATATATATTGGGAGTCATTGTTTATCATATTTATAACTTATCACCATCCATATCATTTCGTAGAGTTTTCGCTATATAAATCTGTCTCACTTATAGTTAGGAGTAGTTTGTAGTTGTTTCCCACATCAACTCAAAGTATTCATCGCTTAGATAACGTATAAAACCGAGTCGTTTAATACTTGTAGTTATAAATCCCGTGGATTCGATACCCGGTCTTAACCGGATTATTACTTGATACAACGGGGTACACTTGCCCCTAAGTAGTAGCGTCTAGTAGAGATAGAGCATTTAGGAAGATCACATCCATAGTCATAACGAACTTATCATAATATATATATTCATAAGCTCTACCTAGGCGCCGTACGCCCATCACCTAGCTACATGATTTCCCATTAGTAATATATCATCGACATATAATACAAGGATAATGACTGAGCTCTCACTGACCTTCTTGTAAACATAAGCCTCTTCGAAGTTTTGCTCGAAACCAAATTGTTTTATGGTTTCATCAAAACGTTTGTTCTAGCTCCTAGATGCTTGCTCGAGTCCATAAATGGATCTCTGAAGTTTGCAAACTTTAGTTGCATCCTTCAATGTGAAACGTTCAGGTTGCATCATATATACATCCTCAAGTAGGTTTTCGTTTAGGAAAGCTGTTTTCACATCCATTTGCCAAATCTCACAATAGAAATGAGCGACAATAGCAAGCAAAATTCTGATGGACTTAAAGATAGCTACTGGAGAGAAAGTCTCGTCATAGTCAACTCATTTCTTTTGACGATAACATTTCGCCACCAACCTAGATTTGTAGGTAATAACCTTTCCAGTCACATCTGTTTTTTTTAAGATCCATCTACACCCAATCGATTTTATCCCTTCAAGTGGATCAACCAAAGTCCACACTTGGTTTGTGTACATGGAGTCCATTTCGGAATTTATGGCTTCAAGCCATGCTTTGATTCTGGACTAGTAAGAGCCTCTTTGTAGGTTTTGGGTTCGTCGTCTAACACAGGAACCTCTTCATCATCTCCCACTAGAAATCTGAATCTATATGGGGGTTCACGAACTCTCTAAGACCTACGAGTGGGTAATGGCACTAGAGTCTCATCTAATGGGACTGATTCGGGTTCCACTATCACTTCCGATGGTGTTTCTTCTTGAACTTCTTCAACTTCAAATACGCTTCCTGTTCGTGTTCTTCGAGAAACTCTTTCTCTAGAAACAGGGTGTGCTTGGGATAGAAGTAATACCCTATTAGTTTCTGATCATCTGGATGATAGAAGTAATACCCTACAGTTTCCTTGGGATATCCAATGAAGAAACATTTATCAAATTTTGGATCTAACTTATCTGATAAAATATGATGTCGGAATATCCTCAAAGTGTCTGAATACTGCTTCCAGTGACCTACAAGATAATAAACAGTTAGACACGGTGCC